>NC_037091.1:66676111-66976111 GCF_002994745.2 Rosa chinensis | reverse complement strand
GAGTGAATACCATCTGGCAAAAGCACTGCCATCTTTGCCGCGAAGGAGAGAAGGCCCAGCCGAGTCCTCCGCCGTGGCCTCCACCCTCTTCCTCGACCTTGTTGGGTTCGATTTGATTGACCCGCTTCCCATTTCTTCACTCTTCCTTTTCTTCTATCACTATGAATCAATGCTTAGTTGTAAATACCTTAAAAGAGTGAAGCCACCGGTATTAGCTTATATATAATGCATACATATTCGGGTTTGAATTTGGAACAAAACCCAGAGAGGGAAATTTTGGGATTTCATTCGACTTTGAGGACCCGCCTTTTATTTCGTTTCCCGCCGATCCATACACTCCTCTTATCGCGCTTTCCCCACTCTGTGTCTATTAACGGTCTAGATTTAACGTCTCCGCCTTGGGCTTTTCGTACCCAACAAGCCTTCGCCTTTTGGACTCAGAATGCCATCAAGTTCTTTCTTTCATGCATCTACAGCGGGCTTCTCCACATTTTCGGTGTTATTCTGCGGCCCATTTTGTTTTGGTTTTTTTTTGCCCCCCTTTAATCCAAGCATTAGCATTCGTTTTTTTTTTTTTTGGTATGAACTCATAAGACATCAGAAACTCACCTTCAATGTACGTGGTAAAGTTTCTGAGTCAAATTGTCTTTTTAACTTTTGTTCTAATAGTGCTAGCATTTTTTTTAAGTAAAATGAGGTCATTCCGCTATTAAAATTGAAAAATACAACGATGCGATGAAAAAATACATCAAGGAAGAAATAAACAGTACGAAAGAAAAAGATGCAAAAAAATACAAGGAAATATTAATATAGTAAGAGCAATAACGTCTAAACGCATAGCTGATTTTACACTACATATACCGTGCAGTGAACTGGGTAGTCGGTGATTTGACTATCCATGCAAATCCAACGCATAAAATGACAAAAGTCAATTCAACACATAATAGAGGCAATCTTCCACCCAAATATCAAAACCAACTAAGGGTGTCAGAACATGGCCATGTTGACCTATGATCTTTCACGAACAAATACCATAAATCCAGGTCCCAAATCCAATACCAATAACAAGTGGGGCCCCAAGCCATTCCAAAAATTGAAAAACAACCCAACAAAAAGAGTGGGCCAGAGTCCAAGCCTAACATTGAGAGTGGGTCAGACTCTAAGCCCACAACCTGCTCGGATCCTAAATATAGATTAGGGGTCATCAGGCCGGCCCTACCCTAAATTTTAGGGCTTAGGGTTGGATCAGGCTTGACCTAGTCAAAATCAACAAAATTTAGGGTCGGTCCAGGGCTTAAATATGCTAACCCTTACTCACTCGAAAAGCCCGATTCGCTAGGACCGAAAAAAAGGCCGGGTAGGGCCGGCCTTCCTAATTGAGCCAAAATGGGCCGAAAATGGCCTTATTTTGTATAACCAAAAAAAAAAAACATTGTATTTTTCCTCAAAATGTGGCTAAATGATTATATAGGTAATACAAGACTCATTGTTTTTTGTTGATCATATTTAATACACACACACATATATATAGAAATCAACTTATAACATTTATTAATTTAGTTAAGGTGGTTATATTTAATTAACTATCTCTCTAAATCTATCAATATTAATTATTGTGTAACAATTAAGGAAAATAATAGTTAAAGAAAACAAAACCTATGTAATAGAAAATAATAAAAATAATACATAAATTTTAGGGTAGGGCCGAGCCGTAGGGTAGGGCCGGGCCGTAGGATAGGGCCGGGCTTCATTTGCATGACCCTTACCCTACCCTATTTGAGAAAGGGTAGGGTCGGGCGGGTTTAGGGTCAAAGGGCTAAATGATGAGGCCTAATATAGATCCTCTAGCTCTGGTTCCAGACCCGATACATGTGGCTTACCACCCAATTCCACCGCATGCAAGACGAGTCCGACATTACCTCTACCTCAATTGCATCTCCATCACAACCATTAAGTCGTAACCAAAACACAACCAAGCAATTAACATCTAATCGAAGGACCTTGTTTCCAGCCTTCTAAAATGTCAGATACCGCATCCCCTGAGGTCGCTTCCACCGTAACCCGCACCACCATGACGGTTAGCCTCATGCCAACACCAGAAGACGATCGACGCCAGTTCATCCTGATATGCCCAAATTAGACGCTCAACTTAACCCTGCAAGATGTAGTCATTAACAATATAGAGTAAGGATCATTTGATACCAAAGATTGAGGGTAACAAATTATTCACACAAAAGAAAACTAAGCTAATTAATACATAAAACAAATAACAAAATATGAAATTACACTAAAGAAAAACGCTAAACACTAGAAAAGAGAGAAAAAGATGGCAGGAAACAGAAAGCGATAGAAGGGTGCGTTGCAATCCTGAATAAGAACAATAATTTGGGGTTTTTGGTTTTTAATGAAAATAAAAGAGAACACAAAAGGAAAACGATTTTAATTTTTGGTTTTGAGAAAATAAGATGGAGAACATGTTGGAGACTCGGAAATCCACCACCAATTACTTCCAAACAATGTTAAGTTAATCTAGTTTCAATTACTAAGGTGTGAACAGAAGCCAACCAAGAAACAAGTCGGAGCAGATCATGTCCCTTATTAATGTTTCCCTAATTACTTAGTCTACGTGAACACACAATAGCTAAGCCTATCAAACATGCAATCAAGGTATAGAACGCTATCCTATCAACAACATGTATAGTGTCAACATATTTGAAGCATTAAGATCTCATGGAAACAATTGGTTATAGAGTTGCAGTCTAGTGTGGAACGCCTACCTAGCATGCTCTTCTGGTTGTTTAAAACATCAGCTTTTGTCCAAAGCCTTTCATACTTGTGGATTAGAAAATAAGATGATTAGGTGAATTATTTTCTAAACCTAGCTCCAATTACATGCATAAATCCTATGTTTGCGGCCATAAAACACACACATGCAAAAGTTTTCAATCAAGCAGAGATAAACAACCAATTCACACCAAAGATCAAGAAACTAAATTTAAACAAATATATGTTCTACATAATTGGGGCTTCAAACCTCGCCCCTAACAAACAGTGACTAGTCACACATCGTCTTAAATTCAACAAATAAAAACATGAGTATTGAATTACAAGAGGATAAAAACCGTAAAAGGGGAGGGTATAAGAGCCACAAATTCACTTTTAGGCAGCCTTGGACGTAAGCACTCCTTCAAGATGGTTCACGGCTAAACTTGATGGAACATGGATGATGGTGTGCATGGTTTTTGCTCTTGGAGGACTTGGGAATTTCAAGACTTTGTGTACTAGGGTTTGAGACAGAAGATGGCGCTGTAGGGTGGTGGTTTTCAACGTGTTCAGAGCCTCTATATATATGATGAGCACAACCCAAGTTTCCTTTTCCAATTCTACTTTAAAGACCTTCCATAGTTGCTTGGGGATTCCTTTAATTGGTGCACAATTAAATGATTTTCAAGCCTTAGTAATCTTTCCAAAATCTTGAGGAATCATTCTAGGACTCTCCTTGTAATTTGCAGCATCAACAACCTTCCAAAAATGTACCCAAAATCCGTCCATAGAAGATTTTTGCCAAACTGCCATGTTTTTACTAGGATTCAATTTCTGTCTCTGAAGCTTCCTTCTTGGACAAGGAACGCCTTTCTCTCGCCACTTTTCTGGATGGTTCTTGACTCCTACGTGTTCTATGATCATATCTTCTAGAATGATCAAAAATCTTCTAAAAAAACTCCAAGTAAGTCGTCGGAAATGATCTCTCAAAAAACTTCGTGAAAAGCTGACAGTTTCTGCCTTATCGGGAAGCCTACTTTGAGCTTGATTTCCTACTGCCTCGTTGACACTTTTTACCAGTTCTTTGGCTCTTATTGAAGTATAACATCATGTCTTCAAGGATCTCGGGCCCTTTCTGCAAAGGTGCAGCTGGCAGAATGCAAGAATTGCTCCTCAAAACCATTCCCAGAAAGCTGATTCTGAAACTGCAGTTTCCTGCTTTGCAGCAACTGTTTTGCACAACGTTTTCCATGGGCTTCCCTTGTAATTTTCAGCCAAAAGGTTGATCAATCTTGGTCCTTTGCATCAGTACTTCATAATCCATGGCTTCGTTGCTCCCTTTAAGCTCCTATTTCTCTTGAATTGCTTCACGAACTACCTAAAAAGAAAACAAAGTTAAAACTGACTTTTTAAAGAAAATAACTAAGTGAAAAGGATTGCACATTATATTTGTCACATTTTATGCTCCTATCACATCCACTATAGTAAAACCTCCATCGAAACTCATCCACAGCAACAGCTGACACCACAAATCATCAGCCCCAGCGAAAGAAAACAAACAAAAAGATGGCAGGCCAAGACCTGTAGATTCATCTATGGTGATGGACGAGGTATAGGAGTTGTGTCCACAGCGGATAATGGCTCTCACAATTAGATGACTAACTGGGAAGAAATAATTATTACATTTTTTAGTCTAACTTAACATGAAACTTCTTAAACAATTCAAAAAATTAACAATGTTAGCTATTTCTAAGATAAACGAAAAAGAATGGTACATGCGACTGTTTAACTTTTTTATTATTTTATCTCTCATCTCTAACTAAATTTAGGCAGAGATTTTAACAAAAGTTAAATTTGACGTTCATGGAGGTGTTTTGTTGGAATGGTAATTAGTCAAAAAATTTGACTTTTTGTTGAAATAGTTAGTCTACTAGAAATATCCAATGTGATCAGTTATAAAAATAATAATAATAATAAAATAAAAACTCCAAGAAATAGTTATATTGGTGAGGAAAAATTCGATAAAAAATCTTCTCATCTGCTTTGTTGTTGAATAGAGTAAGAGTGAAGACTTATTACTCAAGAGGTTGTCTTGACGCCGTCGGGATTTGGATCGATGTTGGCAAGTTAGTTTAGAAGATTTGGGGGAGGGGGTTTGTTGATGCGGAAAAATTTAATAAAAAATCTCCTCACCTACTTTACTGATTGAAGTGAGAGTGAAAGCTTCATGGTCAATGTCTTCAAGCTCTAGAAATTTGGATCGGTGTAGCCAAATTAAATCAAATTGGAAGAAAAATGAGGTACCTGGAAAAGATACTCCAATGCCTGAGTCAGTGATTGTCTAAGGTGTAGAAGGTATAAATGGGAATGACTGCTTACCCCAAATGTTTCACTTCACAAAGTATTTATAGGCGAGGTTGAGTGAATATCACGACTAATGTGCATAGTGATATGATTGGTCTGCAAGTCATATGTCAGTGGATCCATTACACCACTCTTAAGACAATGGTGGGAAGTGCTTCTTGATTGCTATGGATTCGGTTGAATTGACTATTTCCACTAACTAGTTTGGCTTTATTTAGATCCATCTCGAGAGGATTTCTCCTAAATGGGATATGAACTTCTTAGCGCTCCCCAAATAGATTGGCTTGTCTTTTCATTTTACCTCACTTAGGTCGGTCTCGAAAGAATTCTTCCTTATTTGGATTGTCTTTGAGGGGATTTACCTCACTTAGGTTGGCATTGAAAGAATTCCACCATGCTTGGATTGGCTTCGAGGGGATTTACCTCACTTAGTTCGGCTTTAAAAGAATTTTACTTATTTGGATTGGCTTCGAGGAGATTTACCTCACTAACTTGGATCAGCCTTGAAGAGATTTCACCTTACTTGGATTGGTCTCAAGGGAACTTACCTCACTTGAATCCGCCTTAAAGGGATTTCACCTTACTTGAATTGATCTCTAGAGGAATTCACTTAGAAGAGTTTTCCTTAAACAAGTTGGGTTGCTTTTCTTTCAGTCCATTTTGTGACTAAAACCATTCCTGAAATTTCCACCCCCATGTAAGGTACTTATAAAAGATTCTCTGATGCCTAAATTAGTGAGTGTTTAAGTGGTAGTAAGTGTAATTGATATTAATTGCTTAGCTTGGTTGTTCATCTTACCAGATATTTATAAGTGAGTTTAAGCTGATATCTTGGCTAATGCGCGTAGTGGTGTGTAAATTCTACAAGTCACATGTTAGTGAATTCATAACATCACAAACTGGGTTTGTCTTTTAGACCCGCAGACTTAGGAATCATGTGGAGGATGGTTTCCCACTTTCTATGGATTCAGTTGACATGCTGGCTGATTTCGTCTTATCCGAATTTCATATCCACTTTGAGAAATTTCTCAAATAGATTGGGTCACCTTTGTCGACTTAATCAAATTCAGCCTTTTCCAAATCCACCATTCTAAGTGGATTTGTTTTCGAGGGAATTTCTTGAACAAATTGGACTACATCTCCTCTGATCCAACTCCTGATTAATTTACATTTTTTTTTATTAAAGCCATTTCAATATTTTACCTCCCTCAAGTTATACGATCTTAAGTATAAATTTATAAAAAAATCACTAATTGGAGGTCTTAATTGTTCACTAAATTTTGTTAAACAAATACATTTTGGCAAGTACATTTTTAATTGCCCTAATGATCGATTGAGTTTATTTTTGAGGATTTTTTTTTCTTTTCTTAATGCATAAAAAAAAAAAAGTTTACTTCATATGATTTTTTTAGAACTGGCTAGCTAAATTAACTTTTAGCTATTTCAGTTAAAAAATGATTAGTATTTTTTTTTATATATTTTGAGTTGAAAAGGTCATCAATTTATGAATTCCAGCAAGCAGTGCAATAACGACTTGCCCAGAGGACCATACATAGAGCACACTACAATAGCATAGGGAACCCATTACATAAAGCACACTACATTAGCATACTCCTCAAACAAGCATACTACCCACCACACCCACATTTTTTGATTAAGCGCAAGAGATTAGAAATTAAATAACTCCAAAATTAAATAAACAACTTATGCTAGTATTGTTAAAGATGTTCTTATGACATGAGGTAAAAGTTGATCATAATTAAACAAATAGTCAGGAAACAAACAATTCTAATGCTAAGTTAGAGCCGCCAACTCTCTCTCTCTCTCAAACTAGGGTTAGGGTTTCAATTTCTTTGCTTCTCCTTGTCAACAAGATGAGCTCTATTGATGTCATGGCTGTGATGTGCTCATATTTTCCTATATTTCTATGCCTCTTAATCTTGGTTTTTATGTCTAGTTCTCCTTATTTATGATTCATTTACATGTTTTAGTGTTTTTGTAGGTTTGTTTCGTAGAAATAAGAAAAGAAGCTAGAATGAGCTAAGTAGGATTGAAAGGTTATTGCAATACCACGTCCCATAATTTGTCTGTGCAGAACACCCAACTTCGCCGAATTACTAGGAGTTACTCAGATCAAATCAGACAATGACCCTAATATGCATGGAAAGCTACGGATGTCTAATTTCTGTAGAATTTGACGGATCTTGATTTAGATACTTCTGAAGAAAGTTATGATTATTTGAGTGAAGATAGGTCGGACAGGAAACCTACTCGGGAATTTACAACCATTCGTGGAGAACTCAAGTTTCGTGGCACAAGATAGTCAATCCTAATGTTTCAAGGAAGTTAATTCAGATGATAATTCAAAGAGTGCATGTATTCCTACTTCTACAGGAGATATTTCAAGGTTTTCCCATTTCAAATGTAGAAAGGAATCTAAACCCAAGTCTTACAAGGAAACATGAAGCCAAAGATGAGCAGAAATCTTCCCTATATAAGGGAGCACGAATTTACATTAGAAGAGTCTCGGAGCACAATGTAGACGCCTAAGGAGCGGAGACAACTCATCCATCTTTCCCCTTCTTTTCCCTTTCCATTCTTTTTACGTTTTTCCTATGTTTTACTTAGTTATCTTTTGTTAAACCTTTTTTAGGGTTAGGATGATGCTTTATCATGATTGTTTATGTACTTTGATGTTTTATTGATGGATTTATAGTTTCTTTATGATGAATGCTTAATCACTATTTGAATTGATGCTTTATGTTTTAAGTTCTTTGATTGATCACCTTGGGGCTTTGCATATAGTAATTGGAAGACAAATTTAAAGCAGAGATGCAATATAATTTGATTAGCTTATTGTGATTAAGTGTGGTAAATTACATTATTACTTGAGAAAGACTAATGGTTTGCTTGATTCCCTTGTTTTCTAAAGCGTAATGAGTCTTGCATGTTAAATTTATACCTGAGAAGGATAAACTGCATGGTTAGGATATAAAATCTTTACCCGAGAGGGAGAGCATCATACACTTAAGGAAAACTATGGTCTAGAGTATCTGAGAATGACTTAGATACGGGAATTATCATCTAGAGAAACAAAAGAATCTGTTAATTGTATTGAAACATAAATAGGATTGTTAGTGGTTGATTCTGAAACCTTAGGTTTTATCATTATTTGTTTGTTTATTTAATTTTCACATTATTTATTTTGTCAAAAACCTCAAAACCATATCTTCTTTAGTTTGATTGTTTATGTGTTTTTGTGTTTTGATTAATTGAGTTAGATTTAAATTGATTATCAATTCTTAGTTGGAACGACCTCGTACTTGCACACTATACTAACGACGATTCGTGCGCTTGCGAGTTTTAATTAAAATTTCACAACAAGTTTTTGGCGCTGCTAGACTAGCCTCCTCTCTTGCTATTGCTGAAGGCAAGAGGTAGATCGATTTGCGCCCAACACAAGGCCAGGGTTTGAGACAAGCAAATGTGTTCTTCGTGGGCAAACTTCTCACAGCCCGTGATTTCAACATCAAGTCATTCATAGGGGTGTTTCGCAACGCTTGGAGGATTAATGGAGCGTTGCAGGTGGAGAAAGTGGAGGAGCAGAGGGTGCTCTTCACGCTGTCGGATCCTGCTTATAGGGTTCGGATCTGGCGAGGTATGCCATGGGGTTATAACCATGCTCCGGTCGCGTTGGTTTGGTATGATGGCATCATGCCGGTTAAAAAAGTTACCTTGACTATGGCGTCGTATTGGATTACCCTTCAGGGGATCCCGCCGGCGTTCTGATCTGAACGAGTCATGACTATGATAGGATACACATTAAGGGACTTCCAAGATATCGATAAAAATGCCAAGAAGGTCGGGAAGCTCCGGATTATGGTTGAAATTCCGCTTAACAAGCCTTTGCCATTCAAGCGATGGTATTTGGTGGAGGATGAGGTTGAGTTTCGATGCATTTTTCAGTATGACAAACTGTTTGGGCAGTGCTCAAACTGTGGTCTTGTAACTTATGTGGGACTGTCATGCTCAAGGCCGGTGCTGGATGAGGATGATGACGGTGCTGGATGGACTGTTCTGGGTCCCAGTCTATGGTATCAGAGGCGTGTAGTGGTGGCGTGCTGGTGCATAGGAATACATGTGGGTCAACTTCTATCACTGCTAGCAACAGCGGGGTCAATACTGGTATGAGGGCTAGGGTTTCTACCCCGTGCCCTTCGTTGGTGTTTCGGTCTCCAGTCCCTGGTCCAGCTGGTGAGCCCTCATTGGGTGTCTTGTTTCCGAAGCAGAAGCAGCAGGTGGCGGTGCATGACCTTCATGAAACAGTTGGAACTTCGGAGCGACTAACTGGCAAAAGTCGAGGTCGCGAAGATGGCTTGACTATATCCCTTAAGAAGTTAAAGTTGGTATGGCTGTAGGCAAGAGAAACCTCATTCTGGATTATGAAAACCTTGGCTTAGACCTGGTACTGCAGGCAGAGGCTAATTCTGGTAGTATGAAGAGAAAGAGAGGGCTACCTATTGGTAGTAAGAATAGGTCGTCTTCTAGTGACAAGCATAAAAGCGAGCGTCTTAGAGATTTTAATGATCTGGTTTAGCTTAGATAATTTAGTTCGGATTTTTTGTCGAGTTTTGCTTATGTAAGTTATAGTGGACTTTAGCATTTGACTGTTGATTTAATGAATTCAACTTCTATTTCAAAAAAAAAAAAAAAAGTAAAAATTGAATAAAATCGATAAAAAAATTGTTAAAATTCATTTTAATTTTAATAAACTTGGCGAAAGCATTTTTTTGAGGTATATATACAATTTTTTTTTTGAGACATTTTTAGCAGAAATTGAGAATTCAAAATACTTTGCAGTTTTTTAACAAAAAAAAAAAAAAAAAAAAAAAAAAAAAGAAAAGAAAAAGAAAAATTTATAGTGTTAGTCTCGTACTAGAAGATCTGTTCCATCGTTGTAAACGCCACCGTTGGATACCTGGCTCTGAGTCTCTCTCTTCCCAGCAAAAACCCTATAAACAGTTAGGAGAGATAATCGGACATTACAGCTTCGCAGGTACGCTTTTCGTTTTGCATTTTACAGTTTCGATGTTAAAGTTTCAAACTTGGGTTCAGTATCGCGAGCTTTGTATTCAACCCAAGAGTCTTCGTCTTCACCGATGACTTTGTATTTTTTTTTTTTTTAGGGTCACCGTCACCGATTCCATGCTCTATTTTTGCAATTCATCATTCTCTTCTGGGTCTAACCTTTATTTTCTTCCCAGTTACAATATATGTCTACAAATTTTGTAGCAATCGTTGAATTCTTGAAGGTATTGAGTGTAGTTTTAAGAAAAATCGTGAAAGGATCAAGTGGGTCGTTCCATCGTTAAGTAGGTGTAGTAATGCGATTTGACAAGTTACTTCCTTAATATAAAGTGTTAGCCTTTGATTTACCAGTAGTTCTGAGATAAATGCGAAAACAGAACAACTTAATTTATCTTATGCTTAATGCTGAATGTCTTTGGAACTGTGATAATTGATCTCTTCCTCTTTAGACTTGCTTTCTGTGATACCTTATTATATCAAGTTTATTTGTAGGATAGGCTTCCTAGGATTTGATCCAACAGCTCTTGCATTAGTACGAGTCAGTATTTTGGCACTTTGCATATAACCATCATCAAGGCTATCATTTCACACAAGGAAACTAGATAAAGTAACTCGCATCGATTGTTGTGCAGCCCTATTATTTTATTTCCCCTGTACCAGGGTTCCAAAATCAAGTTTGCACCTACACCTTAATCTGCTGTTTCCAGAGGAGGAGGGGGATGTGGTTTGGTTAGATGTTTGGTGATGTGGATCACCTTCATGATTTGTTTCAGTCCACTTGGAGATGCTGCTCTTTCTTACGTGGATGGATTGGCAGTTTAATATCGAAGCATTGCACAGATGTGGTGAGTTTGTTTATATACATTACATTTTTACATCCTATGATTATGGAGCTGCCCAATGAGATGTTGACAATACTTTTTCAATTCCAGACTGCCTTACAATCAAGAAACTATCTTTCTAAACTGGTTAAAGAAAGGGAGCATCAACTTTCAACCTTCATGTCTCAAACGGCGTATATAGATCTTAGTTCATCTGACAGTGATTTAGAAGAGATAGAGCCTGTTGGTAGAAGAACTCTTCCACCTTCATTTTCTGCATCTGCTTCTGGTTCAAATTCAAGGAGTAAAGGTTAGCTTGGGTTTTGTGTTTGTAGAGCCTTCCCATGTTTAAATTGATTTGTATTAACCATAAATCATATGACATGATCGATCAATTTTGCAGACTATGCTGACAAGTCTAGAAAGGTGCCTTCTCCTAGAAGAGCACATACTTCTAATGGAATATCTCCTAATTATAATCACCACAGACAAGTGTTAGATAAGTTTCATCCCAGTTCAAGTGGTGACATAAGAGCGTCAAATCGACAGGTTGCCCGAGCAGATAGTTCTACGTATTTCTCTCAAAATGGAAATGTGGGTCAGCGTCAAAACGTCAATTCTTGAATTGCTAATATTTATGTTACAGATACTAATAATATTTCACTTCGACAGGCCCTAAAGAGGACCCTTCCATTATCTATGCAGGCTCTAAACCCTGCAGTAGATAACAGGGCCCACAATCAGTTCCGTGATATCACCAACAAGGGTTTTATGAGAGACCATTCAATCAGGGGGAATGATGAACATATGTATGATAGAATGCCTCCATTTGTAAAGTCATCGTCTAACTCCCAATTTCCTAGTTCAAGTGAGCCTCAATACCTTCCGGGAATAGGTGAAGAAAGGGTTGCTGACAGTGACGAGAGGCTGATATATCAAGCGGCACTAGAGGTATCTCTTGCTTTTCAATAGATTAAAGCATCTCCAATCATGCGTGCTTCTCTCTTTTTTTTTAAAGATGATTGCAATGTTGTTTTAGGGAGTTATAAATATTTTTAATTCGTTACTTTAAATCAGCAATTATATACCAAAATAATTATTTGGCATATTGAATATGAAACACAGAATAACACATTGATTATTTCACCAGTAGCCATCTCTTCTCAGATATAGGAGCTTCAAGAGGTTTTGATATATATTAGGAGCATGACTGGAGCAGATTTTTTTAACTTTTCCCTAATATTTTACTTAGAAGCTCATTTAGGGAGCTTGATGGAGATGCTCTTAATTCGACTATTTTGTAATCTACGCTATCATAAGTGACTTAGTGGTTTAATGGCTCGTTTGTGATTAGAGATCTTCATTTTGCTGGCTAAGATAAGGCCAGAGCTGGTTGTGGGCTCTATTGATGGACATGGTCTGCTCTAATTATGTAAAATGTACATGCTCGATTGGGGAGCTGTTATTGGCTCCCCAGGAAGTCATCCTGCACTGCATAGTTAATCTTTTATTATTTCTAGACATTCACAGAGTGAGATCAGAGTAGTGCTAATTGACTTCCTCGGAGTGCTAATAACATTTCCCTTGAGCTGCACGCCTATGATATTATTTGAAGTCCTAAAGAAGTTTGGTTTTGCAGGAACTTAATCAACCAAAACTTGAAGCTACTTTACCTGATGGTCTTTTGTCGGTCTCTCTTCTACGACATCAGGTGTTCCTCTTTGTTTATTAGAATTGGTTCCGTCATTTTTCACCTTGCATGTTTTTGAACTTAAATCAGTTCTACTTCACAGAAAATTGCTTTGGCATGGATGCTTCAGAAGGAAACCAGAAGCTTGCATTGTCTAGGTGGAATCTTAGCTGATGATCAGGTTTCTCAAGAATATTCTTATGACCTGTAGCTCTTGCCTATCCTTTGAAACTTGGATACAAAATTTATTTTGTAAGTTCACTTGGATTCTTAATGCTCTTCTCTTACAGGGCCTTGGTAAGACAATCTCAATGATTGCACTTATACAAATGCAGAGGTCTTTGCAATCGAAGTCAAAACCTGAACACTTGGACAATAAAACTGAAGCTTTGAATTTGGATGATGATGAGGACCATGGTGGTTGCGATTTGGATAAAGTCAACAACACTGAAGAATCTGATCTTAAATCAACTCCAGAAGCTAGTACCTCTGCACAGCCATTCAAAAAGAAGAGGCCAGCAGCTGGTACATTGGTGGTTTGTCCAGCAAGTGTTCTTCGACAGTGGGCTAGGGAGCTGGATGAGAAGGTTGCAGAGGAAGCAAAATTGTCTGTACTTGTTTATCATGGAGGCAGCAGAACAAGGAATCCCGAAGAGCTTGCTGGCTATGATGTGGTTCTCACTACATATGCTATTGTAACTAATGAAGTCCCAAAACAACCTTTAGTTGATGAGGATGAAGGGGATGAAAAAAATGTGGAAAAGTATGGATTATCTTCTGATTTTTCTGTCAACAAGAAGAGGAAAAAGGCTTCTATTGTTAGTAAGAAGGGAAAGAAAGGTAGGAAAGGATTTGACACTTCCCCTTTTGACTGTGGTTCTGGGCCACTTGCAAGGGTCGGTTGGTTTAGGGTGATACTAGATGAAGCGCAAACCATTAAGAATCACAGAACTCAAGTGGCTAGGGCCTGCTGTAGCCTTCGAGCCAAAAGAAGATGGTGTCTATCTGGTACACCAATACAAAATGCAATTGATGATTTATACAGTTACTTCAGATTTCTGAAATATGATCCTTACGCTGTGTATAAATCATTTTACACTACCATTAAGGTTCCAATATCCAGAAATTCACTCCAAGGTTACAAGAAGCTCCAAGCTGTTCTGAGAGCTATTATGCTGCGCCGGACAAAAGGTGAATGCTTTGTCCTTGTTATTTGGTTTACTGGATAGTTGGTAATTATTTCTGCTTTTTAACATGTTCATTATAAGAATGGATGGATGCTTTCCAATATTACCCACTAATGTGTATGATATAACATGACTCTCCAATTTGTTTGTCTCTTTGGGTATATGTGACTTCCCTTGTTGAAGTAGGTGATCCCTACCTGTTAGATCTTGGAATACAATATTGAGAAAGAGGATCTTGTTCCCTTCCTTCATGCCATTACCCTCTCTCTCTCTCTCTCTCTCTCTGCCTTTTTTTTTCCCTCCCCAGCTATAGGTTTAAGATCTCTTTATAAATTGTAATGTTATTGCTGTAATGCTGTGAAAGAATGTGAATGTGAATGTGCTTGTGTACTTTATCTTTCGTTGAACTCTTTCGTGTTGATCATCATTTCTTTTTTTGCAGGAACAATGATTGATGGGCAACCTATAATTAATTTACCACCAAAAACAATTAACCTGAGTAAAGTGGAGTTCTCGTCTGAGGAGAGGGCCTTCTATACCAAATTAGAAGCTGATTCACGCTCTCAATTCAAGGTGCATTGCCTTTTATTTTATTTATTCTGCTTGAGGTGGTGGAATCTGACTATCCATCTGATTTTTTCTGTGTTGTCTGCTGAAGAGAGAAGATGAAGTTTTTGTTTCTCTTTGATAGATTATCCAGTGACTTGTTGAAAGTGGACAATAACAATAGCTGAAAAGCAAAACCATGTATCACCTCAGAACAAGATACTCTCAAAATCAAGAATAATTAGGTTAAAAGGAATGTTTGGGACAACAGATTTTAGCTTCTTTTTTTTTTTTTTTAATTATTATTATTATTATTTTTTTTCGTACGGTACAAGTGATGTTGTAGAAATGACCAGTAAGCAGATGCTCTAACTGAAATATTATTGGTCAGACACCTTTTGCAACTGATAGTAACCTCATTTGTATAAGTTTTGTGTCAACTAGTTCAAGACTTTCATCAAGACATATGTATGGTACAGCATTGGCATCTATTTATTATTATTGAAGTAGGACAGAACGGAAGTAAATAATGTCCCCTTTTTTCTTTCATATAATTTAAATCTGCCAGTAAAAAGTCTGAAATACCTGTTGCGAATTGTGTTGATATATCTATTGAGAAATGTTACAGTTGTAATTCCATGTTATAACCAACCCCGGTCCTGTTGAAGATTCTTTGCTGTTTTATAGATATTCTGATGCTGAACTCTATTGTTTCTTGCAGGCATATGCTGCTGCTGGCACAGTAAATCAAAACTATGCAAATATTCTTTTGATGCTTTTGCGCCTTCGGCAGGCTTGTGATCACCCTCTACTTGTTAAAGGATATGACACTGACTGCGTTGGGAAAGATTCTGTGGCTATGGCAAGTACACTTTCTAGAGAGATGCTTATCAATCTATTGAATGCCCTGGAAAGTTCCGAGGCCATTTGTCGTGTATGCAATGTGAGCTTTCTTGAAACTTTTCCTTGCTGGATATTACTACTTAAACTAGAGATAGATGCAAATGTATTGATTTCAGTAAAAAGTCTTTAGACGACAATGCTTCAACTTTAAACAGTTGCTTTCCTTTGCTACTCTCTTTGCAATGTCAGAATAGTAAAAGAAAAGTGTGGGAATGTGGGGGTCCTATCTAATTCTTCTGGTATTTGATGATCTTGGCAGGATGTACTTGAGAACCCTGTTGTTACCATGTGTGGCCATGTTTTCTGCCATCAGTGTGTGTCAGAAAATATGACTGGTGATGACAGTATGTGCCCTGCAATTGAATGCAAAAAACAAGTCGGTCCTGATGTGGTTTTCTCCGAATCCACTCTAATAAGTTGCCTCTCTAAGGATCTTGATGGTGGTTCAACGAATTCTCAGTTGATTGAGAAACCAGTAGTGGTACAGAATGAGTACACTTCATCTAAAGTCAGAGCTGTTATTGAGATAATACAGTCACACTGCAGGTTAAACAGCCCAAATTTGGAGCAATATAATTCTACAGGATGCAATAGAGACTCTTCTTTTGAAAATGAAAACCCATATTCAGACATCAATGTTGTAAAGCGCACAACCGTAGTTTCAAACTCGCCAAATGATGGACCAATTAAAGCAATCATTTTCTCCCAATGGACTAAGATGTTGGATTTAGTTGAGAATGCAATGAACGAGTACTGTATACAATACAGAAGGCTTGATGGTACAATGACTCTGACATCAAGAGACAGGGCTGTCAAAGAATTCAACACTGATCCTGAGGTTTTGGTCGTTACCTTGATAATTGCTGAAATAGTTCATGACTGGTTAAATGTTTTCCTTCCCATCATCATTCTTTTTCTTATTCTTAAATGGGCAAGTTAGAAATCTGAACCTAATTATGCTACTTTTAGTATTTTATGAATGCCAATCCATGGATCTGAGATTATTGGAATATCACTTGACTGAATGTGTGTAAACTGTACTACTTTGTTATGAGAAATTTTTTTAGCACTTAATGATTAACTTCTTTACTGCCTCAATCTGGCAACTAAGTTCAAGATCGTAATTGTTGCAGGTCACTGTTATGCTTATGTCACTAAAGGCAGGAAACCTTGGTCTAAACATGGTTGCTGCATGTCATGTTATCCTTTTGGATCTTTGGTGGAATCCAACAACTGAGGATCAAGCTGTTGATAGGGCACATAGAATTGGACAAACCCGGCCTGTTACTGTAACTCGACTTACTATTAAGGATACAGTAGAGGACAGGATATTAGCTCTACAGGTATGATATTTACTTACTAGTCGTGCCACCCAGAATTGATCTCTCTCTTTTTTCTTTCGCTTCTCTTGTGAGCTCTTTAAAATCGTATCAGATACAAAAAAAGATTGTATTTCTCTGTCTAGTGTCAAAATTGAATTCCAGGACTAACAAATTGTTGATTGTTTTTCTTATATCCTTTGCTATCAACTTCTATAATGTCTAGTTTTGTGTTAGTTCAAATAGAAAATGATTCACTAAAAAGTACAAGTGCATTGGATGTATAGAGGAGAGGTAGAAATATGATGAGGGAAAAATGATGAAGACAAATGAAATTTAGCGTGGAGTCAAATGAACTCAAAAGGATCTAAATTATTATTGTTAAATGTCATCCTAACATTAAGGGGGATATGTTCATACTCCCAAGTCCTAACATACAAAGTGATTTGACCAATTGTCCTTCTATTTCAGAATGAAAACTTGTCTTTATGCTTTGTTTTTGCAGGATGAGAAGAGAAAAATGGTTGCATCTGCTTTTGGTGAAGACAATAGTGGGGGCTCTGCAGCTCGTCTGACAGTTGAGGATCTCAGATACCTATTTATGGTCTAGAACACAACCAGGGCATTCACTTTCGTGTTTGTAGCTTTAGTATTTTTTGTGCTTGCTCAAAGCCTTGTCTAGAAGCAAATTTCGTAGTTTAAATATGTGAAAGTAGAGGCAGAGCTCCTCATGGAAGGGACTGGGTGTAGCTAGATTTGCGTGATAACCTGCATCAATTTTTGACTTGCTAGGCGAAACAAGGCATTTTGTTCCCACCAACTGCTGGGATAGCAAGCATTGGGCGGCTGTAAATATTCTAATCCATATTTATTGTACACAAGATGATTATGTAATTGCCGTTCCCTTCATCTTTGTGAATATATAGAATAATGCTCCTTATCAGTTAATTTAATTGTTTGCATCTATTTCGATTTATTGGGTGCGACTTGTGAGCAATGGCTCTGGTTAAGCGGGTAACGCGCCTAGCGAAAAACACATAGAACGCCCCTAGCGAAAAACACAAATAGAGTTCTCTCTCCCGGCTGAACACTGTTGGTATGCCGACATTTCTTTACCAATGATGTTGTCACTTAGTTGGATTTTGAGTCGTTTTGGTTGGTGTGACCGTCTTTCTTGCCTCATGGTGTCGTAGATCTAATAGCTCTATTAGGAAGTTATGTTCAGACCCTTTGTTATATAACTTATAAGTGGTCTGTAAGTGGCCATGCTTGTATTATTTATATCAAATGGTCGGTTCACCATTGAGAGCATTAACCTCTAGAGGTACTACTTATAACTTCTTCCGTATAAATACAATTATTTGATAAAAAAAAAAAAAAAATTGTATGTATATTCCACCCGATACTAATTTCTGAGTAAGCTCACAATCAGTCAATGATATTGCTTTTACAGATTCCTTTACTTTGGACCAACAAATTCTGACCTGTGTGGACCTATTATACAAAGTGATCTAAGCCAGGGACCCAGTAAATCAACATCAATAGTATATTTTTCTCCAAGTCGAAATACAAAGTAGTAATTTTCTTGCTAATTTCCGGAATTTGAAAAAGGGTCCAAAAAGTGACCTTATTTGATCACAGATGGTGCTAAAGACGAAAAAGGCAATGCCTTTGTAAAAGCCATTGCTTGAATGCACTCCAACTAGGGTAACACCAAAAGAAGTGTTGATTGATTGCTTCACATGTCCAAAACGGTGGTGGCTCCCTTAGCTCATGATCATGATTCGAACACCACACCACTACTGCAGCTTTGCCTGGAGTCGTGATTCAATATATACGACTGAGAGACAATAAAACGAGGGTTTAGGGTTGTGCAGGGTCATCGGGAGACTGGCTTTCCGCCAAGAAATAGCCTCTAGTAAATGTAAAGGGCTCTCTTGGATCCATCTTCGTTAGCATGCTTAGAACGTTTATGTGTTTATGACGGACCTTATCACAGCAAAGAAATCTTTTGACCGTCTTCAATTTTCTTTTGGGAATGTTTGAGCCTTTTACATCATCCTTTTTTTTTTTAATAAGAGACTTTGCTTTGCGTTTTTCTTGATCTGAGGAAAATCATGAGCATGCATGATAAAGTAATAAACCGAATATTTTTGCACATTCATCATCTTGATCCAGCTAATTAGTCAAAGTGAAAAGTGAAGAGCCAAAAGCCACATGATTCACATTACATTGATGAACGTTTTATTTGCTCGCCGGTCGTTGGCGGTTTGATACTAGATATGCATCAGCTATTAATACATATGAACATTAACTACCTAATTAAGCTACCAAAATTCATGCATATGAATTTGTAATATCTAGCTAGTCGATTAATTATACTAGTTTAGCATACATATATAAATATATGATCATCCAAGATTGAAGTTTAGAAAATAAGTAGGAGCTAGCTAGCAGACATTGGGTCCAAATCCTACAAAACCATTAGCTCCATCAAATGAGATTTGAATGCCCTCTTGCTGAATATTCCCTATTATGGAAAGCCCCGCAGCGGAAGGAGCAAATGCCAAACAAAACGTACCCTTGTCATCCACCGGAATCAGAAAGTTCCTTGCCGGAAGGGTCAGGATGGGCCCGCCCGAGAAATAAAAGGAAACGGTCGGTACCCGAACCGACACAAAGCCGTTCAGGTCATAACACGTGTCAAAGATGGAGACTCCGGAGACCCGAGGGAGGTTTGCGGTTTGCTGAAGAAACGCGTCGCGGAATGCCTGATAAGCCAACGTCGGGAACCTGGTGACGGCCGTTCCGGTGTCCATAACAACGCCTCCGTCACCGAGCTCCGTCTGCCGGAACACGTCTTCGGATATTGGGACCCGCATGCCTCCGACACCAAGGCCCGCGAGGCCAACGTAGTAGAAACTCGGGGCCCGTTGGTTCCGGATCAGAGGGACCCACGCAGCACCCACGGGCATCGCGGCACGCCCGAACTCGAGTGAGCCGGTGGTGGAGTCGCCGACGTCACCCCGGCTGACCAAGCAGTAGGAAAATGCACCGCCAGTCTGGCCGCCCAGCTGGCCGACGAATGACATGGGCCCACTCCCGAGGCCCAAAAGACCTGCGGCTCCGACGAACATGCCCCGGTTCATGTGGCCGCAGCCGATGGCCACGTTGCGGATGAGAGCGCGGCCGAAGGTGACTGTTTCGAGGGCGAGAGTGCCCTGCGTGTAGGAGCCGTCGCCGTAGGAAGCCTCGTACCGGCACCGACCTGCGTGGCAGCCCGGGTTCTGGAGGCGGCCACACACGGTGGAGGTGCAAGACACGCCGGAGTAAGAAGCAGAGTGTGCCGGGTCGAAGATCGGGTCGGACTGCTGATAACACTGGCTACAAGGTTGACACTGGACCCACACAATATCGCTGCCGGAGTCAATGACCACGTATTGGCTTCTGGGAGGGCTGCCAACGCCGATCCTAACAAAGTATTCACCGCTGCCTTGCGCCATCCCCGAAACCACCTCCGTTCCAAAGTCCGTGGCGGAATTGACGACTAGTTTACTATTTCCGAGGCGACGCATAAGGCTATCAACCCTTTTCACGTCTCTGTTGATGCGTGCATGAAACAGATGATGATGATGTGAATTGCTGCCGCTGCTCTTGTTGTATGGCGCTTGCGGGAATATCTTATCTCTATGAACCACCTTCACCTTCCATCTTGCTCCTCCGCTTTCGCTACCACCATCATCATCTTCTTCCTTGTATAGCTTGGTGGCAGCAGAAGCAGAAGCGATTGTTTGTTTGACGTGCAACTCTTGGAAATCGGGGTAAGTGGTGATGGTGGTGGCGGTGCCGCTAATACCGAAACCTGTAATTATGACTAGAGCCACGCAGAGTAATAGTATCCCCTCCATGGCTTCCCAGGTGCAATGGTTTTTGGATTAATGTAGCCGCCCACTTCAATATTATGGAAAAGTGGAACCTAGCTACTAAAAACTTTTGAGTTTGCAGAGGGTAAGGTTTGGAATTAAGTGTGGGGTGGGATTTAGAATTTGGTTTCGGTTTCGGTTTAGGGGAATATATAAAGGTATTATGGAGGGGAAAAGGTGAAAGGAAGGGGTTTTGGAATAATAATTCATCACTAGCCTGTCCTCATGTTTTTGTCTTTGTTTTCGGATTGATGAATGCGAAATTTCCTCTCAATCAAGGGCTTGTTTGTCAGGTTGCTTTCAAATTAAGTGTTTTTTTATTTTCCTAGTCTAATATTGCGCTGAAAGTGTTTCTATAAGTACTTCTTATTTTCAACTGCTTTTTAACGAATTACACTAGTATGCTAATTATCCACTTCCGATCCAAAAGACGCTCTTATAGCTGAAATGTTATCGAGCAAATACACTTCCTAGAAAAACAGTTGCCGGCCAAATGAACCCTCTTAGGGTTTAGGCTGTAACTAGTTATCCAGCTCTTTCCTATAAGAGTTGGTCTGGACTTTCCTCTTGACAACTATTGTTTTCCTCTTTATAGTCGTGGAAGGAGTAAACCTAATAATTAATGTGAACGAGGATCGAGCCTCGTATGGTTGCTAAAAGGGTCATTTTTAATAGGAGAACGTACCTCTAGGCTTTTGAATATGAAGGCTAAAGTGGTTCTTTTCGATCGGCCTGGAGTCTGCTTGGCTAGCACTATTCTTTTATTTCTTCAACTTTATTTTCCTCTGCCCTTTTGGAGCACTGATATTTCACCAAAATATCAATCCATCTATCAACTTAAGCAATTTAATTAAAGTGCACCTCATATTGAAGTTGTAAGCAGAAGCGGTACGTACTCCAAACCAAAAGCAGTACTATATTATAGTCCACGATCGTTGTCGGTACGTAAAGTATCAATACTTGCTTGATATCCTTGGTAATTAAAGAGTCACAACCAAGAGTCCAAGACTAAAAAAGTCGCAGTACATATCTATACGTGTATATATATAGTGGGAAAGTTGTGCTATTTGTAATGATGTTTTTTCATTATAGAGTTATATTTCCAGTATGTCACCGTTATGTCAAAGTAAATGGAGTAACTATTCGTGCACTTTTTGTTAATTAGTGCTTGTTATAATATAATCATATATAGATATTGTAGAGAATCTTGGTATTATTTTAGGATGTTCTCTTTATGCTTATTGTAATCTGGGGTTCAGGCTCTATGTCTCTCTCTCCCCACTCATGTACACACACACACATGCATACACACACAGTCGACTTAAAAGTAAGTTTTATTGATTCATTATGCTGATTTCCTTTTTCTATTGGTTTCTTTCGATACAGAGACAAAGATTACGTGCACTACTAATAAACATAGTGATATAGTAAGACCAACCTTCGAGCCTTTTATCAAAGTTCAGCCTTTCCCTTTGTTATTTTAAATGAGGGCGTGTTTCTATAAATTTGATTGTTCTTGTTACAAAGATTACTTTTCATTGCTAAGCTAACCTAGCCACTCCATATAGCTAGTGAAAATGATATACTGTAATATAACCCATGGATATGCTTCAATTCTTAATTACATGACTTAGACCTGCCACAATTAATCTCTTCCAACGATCCTTGGCTATCATGTTATTTAGGATAGGTCAAATCATGTCATTTAACAATACTTGGTCTATTTATTTGATAAGCAATTGCGTTGAAGAAAGTGGCGGAGGCTGGTAAGCATTCTGCGCAAGAGTGGTGCGGGTTTTGGTTTCTTTTCTTCTTTTTCAGTTCTCCACGAGAGTTAACGTGAGTGCAGAATCTTTCAAAAAGGATTAGAAGTTAAGCAATAAAGAAGTAATCAAATCAAATTAGCTACCTCAGAAAAGCTCAGCTTCTTTTTTTTTTACATGGATTAGTTAACTACGTTCCAGCTAGCTAGCAAACATTTGAAGTTGATTTAATACGATAAATAGCCACCACCTTTCGCCCTCATGAGTGGATTGTTAGTTTAAAAGCAACGATTAATGTATTAGTATATAATCTTCTTTTTTTTTCCTAACATCTATAATGGCGGCTGAGCTCACTCTTTTCTTTTGGGGTTTGGCACGTACAATTCTAGCTTTTGAATGTACAATATCTTCCAATTAAGATTTGAGGTAATATATTTCATCAGAATAAGGTCGACTTCGTATAGCTAGCTAGCTTACTCAGTAATTCTTTTTGATTTTTGGGATACTTGCTTACTACGTGAGAAACAGACAATAATTTCCGGCATGCTTCACAAGCACAAAATTCTGAATATCAAATAATGACCGATCAAAAGAATTGAGTACTGATTTTGATTCGCATACCACCTGCAGTAGCTAATAGCTATAGCTTGAATAGACGAACTAGCTAGAGTGGCGTGTGAACAATTTGGTGCCAGAGTCTGTTCGATCAACAGAAACTGAGGTTATATATATATATATATATATATATATACGCAGGCGTTCCAAAGAGGACGTCCGCACTTTCGCTAAAGTGCGGACGGCGCTGCTGCAGCTCGGCTCGGGGCGCGACGGAGTGGCGAGGGTTGCCGGAAGGACGCCAGGGGTCAGGCAGAGCAATCTGCAGTCGGTGGAGTCGCCGACGACGTCGTTGGAGGGCTGCCCAGAAAACCTGCAGTTGCAGGTCGGGTTGCTGCCCAGAACCTGCAACCCCGACCTCCTCCGACCTTGAACTCCGCCCAGAACAGTCCAAGATGCCTCCGGCCTGCCTCCTGCAAGCCGCGCGCCGCCGCCGCACCCTGGAACTCCTCCGCTGCATCGCCGTCCGCACTTTAGCGAAGTGCGGACGTCCGCTTCAGAACGGGCCTCTATATATATATATATTTATATATATATATATACGGAGCCGTTCCAAAGAGGATGTCCGCACTGTTGTTAAAGTGCGGACGTCGAAGCTGCAGCTCAGCTCGGGGGGCGACGGAGTGGCGGGGCTTGCCGGAAGGAGGCCAGGGGTCGGACGGACCGGTTTGCAGTCAGTGGAGTCGCCGGCGACGTGGTTGCAGCGCTGCCCAGAAACCTGCAGTTCCAGGTGAGGTCGTTGCCCAGATACCTGCAACCTCGACCTCCTCCGACCTCGATCGCTGCCCAGAAGTTGTCTGGAATGCCTCTACCGTTATTGACCGATGAGTTGATTTTTTCTTGGTCCGCTGAGTTAAGAAATTTCTTTGAGAATGTTGAGGTATACGAAAAATCGAATTCGTGGACACGTAGTTTGTCTAAATCGGAGTTATTACGGGGAAGTTGTGATTGAATAATTGAAGTTACTATTCTTATTTTCTTAGTTTAATGGTTTTTAAAAGAGGAAAGTGGGTAAATAAGAGAGAGAGAGAGAGAGAGAGAGAGAGAGAGTGAGTGAAATCGGGAGAACCCGACTCCAGCCCCCTCCCCCTTTTCTTTTTCTTTCTTTCGGACCCGGAACCCTTTTTCCGGTGAAATCACTGCCGCCGGACCACTGCCGGGCTCGACACCAACCATCACAGGATCCTCTCTTCCTCCTCTTGTATCTAAGGTAAGATTTTCGACTTGGGTAGTTTTGTTTTGGGGGAATCGAGGAGGAAATTTCCAGAAAAAGGGGGAGTCGGAGATTGCTTCGATCTCTGATTTTCGAAGGTTTTCGGCCAGATTTCTTTGGGGTTTTGGTGGCTGGGACGGTACTAACCTTCATCCCTAACCTCTTGCAGCTTCTCACGATCGGTGGAGGAAGAATTGAAGGTGTTTAAGTGCTTGAACAATAGCGTGAACAGTAACTGACGAAGTCTTGTTTTTGGGATTGAATTTCCGGCTATTTCTGCTTGTTTTTGGTTGTTGTTGCAGGTATAGAAATCGTTGGGATTGTTGTGGAGTTTGTGTGGGTGTAATTTTCTTGGCCGGTTTGTTGGTGGCGTGTAGAGGCTCCAGCAGTTCATTAGGAATGCTTTACTTCAGTTGTTAAATTATACTTAAATGTTTGGGATCCTTGATTGTCACTGTTTTTGCATAATTTGGTGTTGGTTTTGGTTTCTGAATTTTATGGTCCAAAACCTTGATTAAATGCTCTTGGTTATATTTTTGTATTGAATTAGTGTGATGAAAAATTGGAAAAGTGATTGTGGATTGAAAAGAAAATTTAAGAGAGAACTTGGAAATTTTGGGGAAGGATTTATTTTATAATTTGGTGGTTAAATTATGGTTGAGGAATCGAAATTAAAATCGGTTGAGTTGTTAAAGAGTTTCGAGGGCATTGGAATTGTAAGGAATTCCGAAATTTGAGAATTGAATCCTAAATTGGAGAATTGGTCGTTAGAAGAATTTTGTGTAATGGGTAATAATTTTAGAAGGATTAAGCTTTATTTCTTAGATTAATTCCTTATTGAGGTTAATTTTATTCTGCCAATTAATACAGGACGTACTGAGCCTTCAAGCGAGGGGGACATGGGCAGGCAGCATGATTAGCTGTGAGACTCACCTGTGAATGGACTTTTGTTTTATTAAAATGATGCATGCAGCATGGCATTAAATTTATAACTTGAATATGGTATATATAAATGTGGTTTTCGTGGAAAGAAAGGAGTTTAAAGAAATGAGTTGGCAAGGAGGCTATTTTCGGCGCATGCGTACATTACCTAGTCGGCAGTCCCCTCTAGGTAATAGTCTGGTCGGCAGTCCCCTCCAGATGACATGAGGTAGTTAGTCGGGAGTCCCCTCTAACCACTGCCTCCTAAATCCGGTCGGCAGTCCCCTCCGATGCGTCATCTGGGCGGTAGTCCCCTCCAGACGGCATGAGATGATTTGACAGTAGTCCTCTCTAGTCATCAAACAATTTTCATGAATGGATGGTTTTCAAAGGAATGAGTTGGAATTGTTTTATAAATCTCGCTGCTTGTCGGATTTTTATTAATTAATGAAAAATGGGAAAGCATTCAAGTATTGGTTTCATAACTTATTTCAGTTCTGTCCACTCACTCTAACGGATTTTAAATGTTTTCCCCTGGGTCCTTCGGTTTCAAATGCCCAGATTTCAGATTTGCTGAGATCGCGTCCAGGAACTTGGTGGCATATATAGGAATCAGCGCTTCCGTTTTGACTGTAGGTTAATACTTATTAACCTACCTGGTATGATATCGGCTTAGTTATGTAAAACTGCTCTGATAACCATTTTAATTTGGAGAATGTTAATGCTTGAGAATCTGTTATCGTATTGTAGTTAAGGTGACATTCGTGCTTTCGGAATGTAACATATAGACTTGGAATGTAAATCTTGGAATGTGTATATTGAGTATGAGTTTAGTTTTAATTATGTCCAGGCTTTGTAAAGTTTTGGATAGTCCATTTTAGGGGAGGTTATTCCGATTTTTTGGTAGGATTTCACTTAAAGTGGGCCCCACAGGCTTGTACCCGAGTTTCGGGGTGAAATTTGGGTCGGGTTCTGTCAGCCGTCACGGCCTGAAACGCTGCAGAAGATCGACGTCCGCACTTTAGCGAAAGTGCGGACGTCCGTTTTGGAATGGGCCTTTTATATATATATATATATATATATATGTATATATATTTGAATACTTTTACTAAATAATCCAAATGACAGAATAGAAAATTGTAGCTAGCGCGCATGTCCGATGTTTCCACTATTATATATCGATGGATGATCAATATCCCACTTCCAATATGCATGTTTCTTAAATAAATACATGCACAAAATGTATCGACAAGCTAGGTTGATTGAGTATGAGATTAAACAATTATAAAAGAAGAAGAGATTAAGATACGCAGGGATATTCATGAATTAATGCTTGTTAATAGGACAAGACCAACCAAAATGATAGGATAAGAAATTAGGGTTTGTATATAGAACAATAATCCAGCTAGTAGTGGATGGATTTATCAGAGAATAGAAAATTATCTTGATTGAGCACGATCGATCGACATTCCAATAATTGTACCATTATGGCACCTAAAAGTTGTCCTCATTTTTAATATGTCCATGTTCATCTTTCTCTGCGTCTCCTTCTCTCCCGCTCAATCACTTAATAATGCATGTTATAAAAGTCATCAAGATTTTTGATGTCTCGTGAAAGATTATTTTTGTGATAGGCAAAACTTATGCAATCAAGCAAATTGATCCAATAATTGATTATGTATTAGCTTCTTGACAAATGAGCCGGTTAGTATTTGGCGATCTATCATAAGAAATGCCGGCCAATTCATTCGTAAATAACAATATATATTACACATGCCTACTACGTAATTACACAAGTAATCAACGCAATATCACTTGATGTGAACCAGTAATATATAGGTGCACATACGTATATTAATTTCTGCATGCAAGAATAATTGAAGAATCATATACATTACTAGGCTAATTTTCACGTTTTAGGCGTTGAATCAACCTCAACAATTGAGGGCGCATTGCGTATTCTATAGAGTTATCAAGATGCTTCATAATATTGGGAAACCGGTCGTCCCCCAAGAAGCAGCAATTCTGCTGCTGCTGTTCCTCCTCGTCGTAGTACCAGTGACAGATTACTCTAGCAACAGATATCACATATAAACCGCAGTCGTACAGATTTGTCTGCTGAGGCATAACATTCTCTTCTCTAAACCAAGGATCATTATCATCATCCTTATCACTAGTACCAGTCTCTTCATCATCTCCATTATTATTAACCAAGTAGTTTTGCAGGGCATGCCACACCTTCTTCCAAGTCGTATCCCTTGTCCTTGTATTCTTCGTAGGATGATAATTTGTATAGTGACGCAAGCACTTCTTATGCAAGCTGTAGCCCCTAACACCCCCCAGTATATTCTTCTTCTTGTGATAATTTCTAAATTGATGAAACTTGTTAGAGAAGGTGCGCCCCATCATAACAAAAGCCCCCGATACATTCTTCTTCTCCTGCTTCTTCTTATGATGATGATCTCTAATTCGCAAGTGCTTAGAGTAGTGCTTGCCGATAATAGACCTAGTGGTGGCAACCAAACTACTAGTCCCAAACGTTGGTGTTTGTGTTGCTGCAGCTGCCACATATTTCTTAACTGCTCCGTAAAACTTCCTGGCAACCAAGCTATTCAAACCCCCCAAGCTGTCGTAATGCACAAATGCATTGGATTTTCTGTAATACACCAGCAAACTCCAATGGTTTCCGCCATCATTTTGGCTCATGTCTTGATTATCATTCACCGTGAATATCACAACTTGCTTTTCACCAAGTTGATTAGACTCCTCGAAGTCTCTAAAATTAGCCTCCGAATTCTGAGAATTTGCCAGCCAAAATGAGACTGTAGGTGAAACCAGAAGGATGTCATCATCACAAAGGGAAGAAAGATAATTGAAATAGAATTCAATTATGCAATCGTTCAAGTAATGTGGGCCTCTAAGCAGTGCCAAGTCACTCATTCTCAGCACAACACTTTCGTAAGTAAGGACCTTCGGATCCATTGAGCAAGCACAAGCAAGCAAAAGGAGAGCTTATTAATGTTTATGTAGTCGGAAAAGGCCTGAAATATTCCAGTGATCCATGTAGTCAGATAAAAGAAAAAGATGAGAGCTATTATAGAACTGTTTACGCTGTATGTTTCCGTTTCCTTTTAGGATTAGGTCAGGATTTTCTAAATTTATTTTGTAAGGATTTGGTTTCATGCAGGATCGGGATTTGGTTTCCTTGCAGGATCGGGATTTCCTTCTCTGTCAATTAATTTGCTACTTGCCCGCCATGTAATATAGATTTCAAATTAGCATATCAAGTAAACTCAAAGCTTGAGCTCAGAAGGTAACAGGCTAGCAAAATATTATGCCTTGTAGGAGAAGAAGAAGAGTTGCTATAGGCCAATCTAATTGGTGGAGCTTGAGCTACGCTTATTTTTCTTCACCTAAAAGTCTAAAACCAATCTAATTTTACTGAGCTTCGTTTTTCTAATTTTCTGTCTTACACTTTTCTTCCCCCTTGAACTCCCTCCCAAGTTTAAGAGAATCTGCATATCATCAAGTAACTGGTAACAGAAATATGTTCAGCAGTTTAACGCCTTATAAGATAGGGTTCTTGACCAAAACCCCAAAAATGAGCCAAAGTTATCCCACTTACCCCAGCAATAGATTTTTATTTCCATTCGGTAGCCATAGTTCAGCAGTTTAACGCCTTATAAGATAGGGTTCTTGACCAAAAGCCCCAAAATGAGCCAAACTTATCCTACTTACCCCAGCAATAGAATAGTCATTTCCCTAAACCCAATTTAAAGGAAAATGATTATTCTGCCCTCTGCTTAATTAATAAATTACATACTGCCACTCGGTAATCTCTTTCTCATCCCCGATCTCTCTCTCTCCCCCCAACTGACCTCTAGCTCCGGCAATGTTCCAGGCCCTCCGGCGCTCCACCCAGCCCTTCCGGCATTTGCCCGTTGACCCAGGCCCTCTGGACCCAGCGTCTCCAGGGTACGACATAGGCCCTCCGGTGCTCGACGAAGGCTCTCCGAAGCTCGATAAAGGTTCTCCGGTGTCGATGAAGGCTCTCCAGCGCTAGATCAAGGTTCTCCGGCGCCAGATTTTTATGGCATCGAGCTCTCTCTCCTCTCTCCCCTCCGATCTGACTCTCTCTCCTCATTTTTTTATTTTTTATTTATTTTATTTATTTTTTTGGTGGTAAAATGGGGCAGAAGCCCAAAATGAAAGGAAAATGAAATAGGAGATGGCTGAGTGTGCGGCCTTCATGCTCTGGAGACGAGCTCATGCCCTTCCTGTTGTGTATTTGGTGTGAAGGACGAAGAAGGACAGAGCTACTTGGTTGGTCTCCCAAGTCCTAATTGAAGTCAAGGCTGCTGATGGTTGGGCCCAATTTGTTTCTGGGAAGATTTGTGTTAGGAATGAAAGGATTTGAGTAGGTAAAATGATGTGACTGCTTTGTATCTATTGCATTTAGTTTATGGTGCATTATTAGCAATTTTATGGTTCCCTTTGGATAGGAGTAGAATCTGAAAAAGATTTTTTTTAGGAGGCAATAGAGGTCTATTGGGGGGCAATAGACGTTTTTAAATTGATGTAATCTCCTCGTTTTTTCTTTAATCAAAGTTTTATTTGTGTAATTTTAGAAAAATTAGTTCTCATTTCGGTAATCGAAACGTCTATTGGGGGGCACTAGACCGAAAGTTCTATTAGGAGGCAATATACGTCTATTGGGGGGCAATACCGAAGATTCTATTGGGAGGCAATAGATGTCTATTGCCCCTCTATTGGGGGGAAATAGATATCTATTGGGGGCAATAGAGGTTTTCAGAAAAGTCCGATGGGCGGTGGCCGGTGACCGAAATCCGGCAAAAGTTGGCCGGAATCCGAAGACCGGGGCGGCCGGTGACCGGGCTCCAGCGAAGTCCCCTATGGTTTCTCTCTCTTCCATTCTCTCTCTCTCTCTCTCTCTCTCTCTCTAAGTAACAAAGGTGAGGGTAAAATGGTATTAAAAAACCAAAAAAAAAAAAAATCTTAATGGGACATTAGGGAAGACCTCCTTAGAGTGTTTTCTCTCTCTCTCTCTAAGTAACAAAGGTGAGGGTAAAATGTTAAAAAACCAAAAAAAAAAAATCTTAATGGGACATTAGGGAAGACCTCCTTAGAGTGTTTTAGGTAAGAGAGAATTAAAAAAACTTAATGGGGTAAGTGGGAAAAAAATCTCTAGAAATTGGATAAATGGACAAAAACCCTATAAGATAACCTCTAACTCCAATAGCTTTCCTATAATTTTTGTATTATAGAGAAGCAAAAGTCAAACCTTTATCCTATTTTTCTTCTCTAACTCCAACAGATTCCCTAGTTTACAGTAATCTATAAAATCTCTATATTCTTCTTTAAAATTTTGGAGTTTGCTGTAAATATAGGGAATTTGATTTTCTCTCTCCTCATTTTCCCTAAAATAGAGATAGTTAGAGCAACTCCAACAGCTTCCCCATATTTAGATTTTTCTCTACTTTAGGGAAAAATAAGCCTCTTTTGCTCCAACAGATTCTCTATAATTATCTCTATTTTAGAGAAAGTGAGGAAAGAGAAAACCAAATTCCCTATATTTACAGCAATCTCTAAAATTTAAGGAAGAATATGGAGATTTTAGAGATTGATGTAGAATAGAGAATCTGTTGGAATTGGAGAAGAAAAAGATGCTAAAGCTTTGACTTTTGCTTCCCTATTATACAGAAATTATAGGGAAGCTGTTGGAGTTGCTCTTATAGGGAATCTATTAGAGCAAAAGAGGCTCATTTTTTCCTAAAGTAGAGAAAAATCAAAATATAGGGAATCTGTTGGAGTTGCTCAACAAGCTCAAACACAACTCCCAACCCCAAATAAAGTATGATAAAGTGACCCTCACAGCGTACTTCTATTACTTCTTAGTTCTTACACCCCTGCAAGGCAATAATAAGACAGCATGTTAGGAAGCTGGTATACTGGATCCTCTCCTTTGTATTGTCTTACGTCTAATGCATAAAAGGGGAAGAAGAAGAAATGCTATAGGCCATGTCAATCAAAATCAATAATATGAATAGAGTAGAACAAAGTGTATTGTTGTAATTTGTTACAGATGATGTCACTCACAAAATTTTAGTTAGTTGTCTGGTCAGTACACAATTCCTAAACCGCACAAGACTTGACAATGATACAAGTACATGATCCCTTTGTCACAGCTCAAATCTGTGTCTGAACTGTAACATAACCTCAACAAATATATCTGTATTAATATTCTTGAAGCACAAACACAGTTAACATCAAATTTTTCCTAAAAGCTAATTCACCTATGTCTCTAATAAGTAGCCTTTTCTTCGGGGCTTTGCAAGGAAAAGTTATTGCAAGGACACCCAGAAGTATCTGTAAAGAATCAAGGTCTGCGGAGAGTTGGGGGATTCAAGAAAGAGAAAAGTAAACCAATGTAATGACTTTCCCATGCTTCTCTTCAACTAACCACACAGAAAGCAATTAGTAGAATCACCTCATCACTGACTCTTTGACAAAGGATCTTCCACCCGAGCTGCAAGAGCAAAGATTAATTATGAGAAATTCAAGCAATCTGCAATTCGACTAATGATAAAGAGACAATGGCTTCAAGACTAAAACTCACGCATATTCGAGATGGATATTCATGAATCGACGATTTTCTTTGCTTTGTGATAATGTAACGGAACCTTCAATCAGTTGATCTTGCTCCACCTCTATTGGGTCATAAAAGTATAGCACAGTCTGCAATAGCAATTCATTAGACAAACCTAAAGAAGCTGACTGGTTATCATATATTATATGGGAGGAAGGGATAACTACAAAAGAACATACTGAGTTGCAAAGAGACTGAATGATCCTCTGGATACTGGCAAAAACTAAATATCATTTATTTTGAAAATGTTTAAGCCTTGTAGACCCTAACCCAGCTGGCTAGGCCAAAAGGTGCGCATGTGGGGTCAAAAGAACACCATCAAACTCAAATGGTACTGAGGCCAAAAAAAAAAAATGATATGTACCTGTTGCCAATGCGTTGGGGGGTCCTCAGGTGCAGTCGACAGCACCAACGCATCACTGGGATTTGCCCGTTTCCTCCTCTGCTGACCCTCCACTGTATGATTGTTAGGAAGTTGGGATGGTGCATGATTATTTGTGAGAGCTATTGCACGTCCATTGAATTCAACGTCAAACCAAAATGCAAACCCATGTAGTGGAGCTGTTAATTAAGGAATAGTTAGGACCACAACTTCATCCACTAGAAAATGGGATAAAAAGACTATACTTAACAACTGGAAAAAAAAAAAAAAAAGCGTTCTTAATCCATAAACCCAAAACAATTAAAAAAAAAAAAAAAACCATTGCCTCACATCAGGATTTTTAATCAGAAGAACCCCATCAAAGTTTGAAAACAATAATATGAACAAAATTGAAATATTAGGTGGCCAGAGAGAGAGAGAGACCTCGCATCATTGATTTGAACTTATAGCTTGTTGTAACAGATTCCAGCTCATGAAGTGAAATTTTATGGCAGTCCACATGCTTAACCTACACCCAATCAGGAACAGCAAGATACATTAGATCATACAGAAACTTAATCCTCATGTAAAGAGATTTATTATCAAGCAAAACGATTGACATCCACTGAAAGAATTAACACTGCTGCGATGGACTTTTAGGTCAAAGCATCAGTTAATGTACCACATCACGTTGGGAACTGTTAAATTATCTTTTGATTCATCAGCAACTTTAAGCTGTAGGCTTCTTGCAATACCAATAATTGCCACTACATCTAGATGAGAGTCCGAGTATTTAGAACTTTCCAGAGAGAGTAAAATAGTCATTGCGGAAACAAAAGAAAAAGACATACAGGAAAGTTGAAAGAAAAACCATCGACAGATAAATCATTTCAAGAAATCATAAGTATGGAAAACTATAAAAACAAATGATTATGTGGAATGCCTCAATTTAGAACACTCACCACATGTGGCCATGTTAAAACATTCTCACCCACGATTGTCTCAACACATGGCTCTTCAAACGCACATTGCTTTGCCAAAGGCAACATGGCAGACACTGGAACAAAAAGAGCAGAAGAAATGCAAGACATGAAGGACGGCATACATGTAGTATTAGAGAAGTAGCAGTAACAGGTAGCAAGAAATTTCATTCAGCATTTGAGCGTCAATAGGCAAAAGTGTAAGCATCATCTCTTCAAACTGAAAAGGCCCAACTCAGTTCGGCAACCTATGACCCCTACCCCCTTGATAGATCCTCAAAAAGTACATACGAAAGAAGGATACAGGGGTCAACAACTAATTCTTAACTCTGATACCACAAGCTATAAACCATGGATAACAGTAGCGAACATAATCTGCCCGATGATCCAAAGCATCGTATTCAATTTTTGCCAAGGAGACTAACGCCCAATTATTTTCCTATTGTCGACAAGTAAGACTCCCAAACGTATCAAAAATTCTTAGACGATACAAGTAGAATGTGTCTAAATGAATGTGACTAGCCTGCTACTTAACCCACATTGTGTGTTGTGCTTCCTCCTGAACTTTTAAATTAATTATAAGTCTGTGGGGATAGGTGTCGCTACCGATTGTTATGTCCCGTCCACAATTCAATAGATGCTGGTAGAATCTGAATAGGGTTTAAACTACTGATTCAGCAACCTCATTCAGTATCTACGGGAAAAGATATATATTGTATAGACAATCATATTCAATGGATCTGCTTTCACAAACAAGGATACAAGAAGAGGAACTTACAAAACCCGTAACACATGGAAAAAAAGCATCGTCTTTACAGATCCAACAAACCAAATCCGTGGAATTCCAAATTTTTTCACAACTGACAATCATGTTAGTAAGTAAGGTGTGTACTCACTATCAATTCCATAAACATTGCGCCAGAAATCAATGCTTTCACTGTATCTATCAGCATGTGTGATAGGTGCTATGTACAACTGCAAGCATTCAACAACAAAATCAGCATGATGGAACCAAATTCATTTAGCATCTAATGTTGTACAAAAATGTCCTTGACGAAGCCGCATACTTTAGTTGATAATACACAAGTTAACGACATATGAGGTTGACATGATCGTCAATCCAGTGACATTAAAGCAGCGACCGTGAATAGATCTTATAACTAAAGATGTACAGGTCACAACAATTGAAAGACCAAAGGATAAATAAAACTACCGTTGCATTTGAAGGAAGTATAAGACCTCCAGGTTTTAGCCAGCGATCTCTGGCTGTAATGACACTTCCAAGCATACTCTGTGTTGAAAAGTAAGCAAGTCAACAAAATAATTTCAAACCATATATGCCCATGTATGTAATTCAGAGGTACAATTATAAATGAGCAGTAATTATACAAATCAGTGACCAACATTTTAAACATATAATATGCAAAACTTTTAAAAGCTACCTCATACAGAAGCATGTATCCCATCCACTCTGAAATTATAACATCAACCTCCTCATCAATATCAACATCCTGCAGAACTAAAAATGTTAGCCGTAACATTGGTTGGCTTATACATGTGTAAGTCAGATTAATAAGTCGGTGCAAGGGAAAGCAAAGTCCTTATGAGAATACAATAAAGGTTACTTTTTTCTTTTTCACAGCTTCCAGTAGAAGTTGGGGTAGTAATGAGCTGCAATAAGAACCTCTCCCCCTATACATTTTACTCACATTGTAACCATTTCTCGATACTGATCTACTCAATTCCATCCTAGATAAGTAGAAACTTTCTCTATGGGACCCATTTCCACAACAAACAGAAAACAAAAATGACAATGAACAACACAAACTCAGAGGCCAGAGAAAATAACCAACAGCTTTCGTCCCATAAGAAATAGAAAGGTACAAAACTTGTGACAATTGTTATCTAATAAAATGAAATAGATATCAAAGCCTGCTCGACTCATGAGCTTAATACTAATAAAAAGTAAAATCAGATCAACAAACTGGCCTGGTGCCTACAAGCCTACCTCAACTCGCCCATGTAGTACGATGATGGTATCAGATAGATTGTTTGCTTTTACAACTTCATTTGCCTGCTTAAAAAAGAAGCAGATCAATCGGAATGCCAAACCCAATCTCAAATCCATTTCTTACATAGTGCATTTTCATGACGAGAAATTTGGGTATTTTAAAAACATAATGTGTATACAGTTATGTTCATAAGCATAAAGTGAAACAAGAAATTACCTGCACTGCAATGTCACTTGCATCGACAGCATATACCTGTAAGACAAAACATTGGAAAAATATTTATGCACAGAGAAATATATAATTCCAAGATGACACAACATGGAAACGGCTAATCCTAACTTACAAATATTAACACGAGTACAAAATGAAAGAAGAGTAAGAAAATAAATCATAATCATCAAGTATGAGATGAAAGAAAGAGGAAGCTATGGTGGGAAAATGTTATGTCTTAGTATAGGATGGAAACATAACAAGACATAAACTTGTTGAATTAATATGTAGAATGCAAAGATAAAGTAAAGAGCTTACACGTTTTGCTCCAGCTTGAGCGCAAAAGATAGAGAGAATTCCTGTGCCACAGCCAACGTCCACTACCACCTGCAAGAGAAGAGAAGAGAAGAGAAGAGAAGAGAAGAGAAGATCAACAAATAACACTTGAGAGAGAAAAGAGTGATTAGTTGTTGGAAGACAAGTTTCTGACTCACTTTGCCAGCAATACAACTCTGGTGCTGCATAATTGCTGCCCTGTAAGTTTCAGTGCGCACACGATCCTGTATGTTACTGAATTAGTTAGCAGTAGCAGTAGAATTTCCACTCGAAAGCAAAGCAAATCAAAACCCAAAGAAAGAAAGAAAGAAAAGAACCTTGATCATCTCTTCGTGGATGCCAACGTGGGCGTAGGAGTGGAAATAGGCCATGTCGAAGTCCGTGCAAGGCGCACCTTCCGGCTGCTTGGTAGCCTCAGAAACCCTAATGTCACTTCCATGGCCGTCACGTGACCTGCCACGTGGTCCCCGGCGAACTCTGTTCATTCCTTGGTGGTGGTGGTGCTGGCGCTGGTGCTGCGGCGGCTGTGCATAGTAGCCGTTACTGTTACTGTATGCGGGGTTGGAGTTCATTGTTTTTGGTGCCGCCAACTCGCCTACAGGCTAGGCTACACACCCAAATTATACAGAGCTCACACAAAAAAGTATGCGCCTTTTAAATACTTCCTACCCTCTATGCCAACAATATATTATATATAAAAATTATTTTCTGCTACCAAACCAAAATTAATAACCTTTTTTTGTTAAAAAAAAATTCAATATTTTCAACCCAAAAAAAAAAAAAAACAGAGATTTCTTTCTTCTTTTATGTTGTGCCATCTAAATGCCATTATGCAACAATAGCAATGGACACGAGATAGATTATGTATTTTTTTTTCCTATCATATTATATTCGTAACACGCCTAACTTATTATTCAATATTGAAGTTGATTTTGGTAATGAATGGATAATCAGTGATGACATACGCTCAAGGTTTTTCATACTCTTTAGTTTTTGTCTCTGAAATTCATTAGTGTAACAAACAGAGTAGCTAAATTTGTCCTCATATTTTATCACAAGTTGTATTGGATAAATAACACATTTGATTAATTTTTTGGGTCCTTTACTCAAGCCCCAAAATGAGCAAAAATTATCTCACTTACCTCAGCAACAGATTTTTATTCCCACTAACTCAATTTAGGAGAAAATGATCAATCTACCCTCAGTCTAATTAAATAATTACACAAATGCAACTCCTCTCTCCAACAGTCTAGAACGTGCATTCTCTCTCCTCTCTCTCAGATCGCCTTAAGACAATTCCGGATCGTTGGTCACACAGTCGACTGTGGACGAAGCCGGAAAATCCATGGCCACCATCTCACCTCCGCGGCCATCTTCGGTCTGCCCAAAACCTTCCACCGGCGGCTCCAAATCTATGCCAGATCGGCTTTCACGACATCGCCGAAGCTTAGCTCGCTCCGGTTGCTGTGTGACGTGGACCACTGTCACTATCCCAGCCTTGATTGCGAACTCGATTCTGATTCCAGCCAGCTCCACGTCCGAGGCTCCCAGATAGATTCCAACGAATCGGAGACTCCCCGAATCTCAGTCCAACTCCTCCTATTCCAGCCTGTAGAAGAATGCCGAGATTGGGAAGATCGGCGGTGTCGTTGTCGTTCAGGTCACGGGTTAAACTCCACGCATAAGGCAAAGAAGCTCTGGTCCGAGCTACCTCGCCAAAGGCAAACTCAGGCCTTGATGCAAAGGAAGAAGTTAGGATTCCGGTCTGCAACAGTGGAAGAAGGGAGAAGAAAGAAGACTAGGTGCCCAAATATTATTATTATTATTTTTTTTTAGTAATGGGACAGAAGGAAAGAAAAAAAAATTGAATGTCTATTTGGAAGCAATAGGTGTCTATTGGAGGGCAATACACGTTTTAAAATTGATGTAATCTCTTCATTTTTTTCTTTAAACAAAGTTTTAGTTGTCTAAATTTTGGGAGATTAGTTCATTTTCTGACAACCGAAAGTTCTATTGAGGGACAACAAACGTCTACTGGGAGGTAATAGACGTCTATTGAGGGGCAATACATGACTGATAGGCGTCTATTAGGGGCAATAGACGTCTATTGAGGGGCAATACATGGCTAATAAAAGTCTATTGGGGGGGGGGCAATAAATGTCTACTGGGGCAATAAATCTTTTCGGTGAGGTTTTCTGAAAAGTCTGATGGGCGGCGGTCGGTGATCGTAATCTGATGATAGGTGACCGGAATCCGGTGAAAGTTGGCAAGATTCCGGCGACCAGTGACTTGATTCAGGCGGCCGGTGACGGGGCTCTGGCGAAGTCTCCAATGGTTTCTCTCTCTCTAAGTAACAAAGGGGTGAGGGTAAAATGATATTAAAAAAATCTCTAAAAATTGGGTAAATGGACAAAACCCTTAGTTTTTATCTATTTGCCATGATGGTAATCAATTGAAATAGGTTCAAAACACGAGCTTTATATGAATATAACAAATTGTGTCTTTCTATAAATATAATTAAAGTTGATTTTGATTTAAAGTTTGGAGTATGAATAAACCAAAACTATGGCTAGCCAATTAGTAATGAGTAATGAGTTTATTTTGTGCATTCAAAATTGTGTTTTTATTTTTCTGAACTAATTTTTTTTTAGGATTTTGAATGAATTTTTGTCTATCTCCTGAAAAAAAGGGTATATTTTTTTTCTCAGGTATTATTTGACCGGTTACTCATGTATTTTGTTACGATGAAAGGAGCGGTGAGGATTTCATAGCCAACAAAACCCAGCAAGAATGGACTAAACCCCAAAAGCCCCCCACCCCCAGGTCTGCGTCTGTTGGAAAGCAAAGCAAAGCAAAGCAATGGCGGGTGTTACTAGTACGAAGCAGAGTGAGGCAGCCGAGAAAGTCGACTACCGCAACCTGCCCTGCCCCATACCCTATGAAGAAATCCACCGCGAAGCCATGAGTTCAGTATCCTTCTCTTGAACTTGCCACCATGCCTTCTTCTTATCTCTCATTTCTTATCCATTATCCCCCCTTTGCTCCTTTCAATTTTATTTGATCACTCCTATCTAGTTCGATCATGCTCTACACATCTAGTTGCTGGATTCTACATTGGAATTTCATGGAATAACAAACAAAAATTAGAGTAGGAAGATTTCAGTTTCCCATTATTTTGGGGGCGGGCCTCTAATTCTACTGAATCAACCACTACCTTTGTTTTTGCTCTAGCTTCTCAGTATTAGTATTTTGCTGTTTGCATGGCAGTGTCTTTAAAGCCAGACCTTTTTGAGGGGATGCGCTTTGACTTCACCAAAGGACTAAATCACAAGTTCTTCCTTAGCCACAGGTCAGTCTTCTCTTATGCATTACATATTCTTTTTATTTATTTATTTATTTCTTTCTTGGCTCTTTTGATCTCCCTCCTATCAGTGTATTCATGGGACCTACAACCATTCCTTCTCAAACTCCTGAAACCATAAAAATCCCTACTGCTAACTATGAGTTTGGTGCAAATTTCATAGACCACCCAAAGGTTGGTAGCCGCTACCACGACTACTTGTTCGTTCACAAACCTCTGATCAAAATGGTGGAAGCATTCATTTTTGTTTTTACACTTTGGGGTTTCATTTTTCAGTGCCTGCTTTCTGGGAGAGTAATGACAGACGGAAGACTCAGTGCAAGAGTGAAGTATGACTTGAGTGACAATTTCACTTTGAAGGCTAATGCTCAGGTCAAATTTTGTTGGTTTCATTTTCAGACTACTCTTCCTTTGGTTTTTTGTTTTTGTGTGTGTGTGTTTAGAAATGTGTAATTAACTGAGATTCTTTTCCCTTTCCAGCTTACAAATGAGCCACACATGTCTCATGGCATTGTCAATGTTGATTACAAGGTCAGATCAATCACTCTTAACATACATATGTATTATATATTCTGGCATTTTAGTTGTTTTCTGATCCTTATATAAACTAAAGAATTGCAAGTGCCGACGTCTATTTTAAATTAATTAAAGTATCATGCAGAAATAGTTTACACTGTGGTGCTAGAAGTATATCTTCAATCTTCCATGCATCTCCTCTATAAATGTTTTCAAGAAAGATATCTATTATCTCCATATCTATCGTTCTTAGAGTTGGAACTTGCTGTCTTGATCACTGTATTCTGTTCTTATCTTTTCAATTACATGTTTCTGTTGTTCGGAAAGGACCTAGTGCGATAGGGCACACCAGCTTTGTTATATGTCAAATTAGGTGTAGGAGTACATGCTGATTCTCGTTTGTGATATGATGTTCCCAGTGATGACATTTTTATTTTTCTTTGTACAGGGTTCAGACCACAGAGCCCAAGTTCAGATGGGAAATGGGACCCTAATTGGGGCGAATTACGTCCAGGTAAATCATGTACTTTTCCGTCTCCTCCAGACAATATAGAAACTGGTACCAAACAATTTGATTTTGTGCACATGTATTGCAATAGGGGTATCCACTTATCTTGAAATAATCTTAAGAGTTCCATATCTAAACAATTGGGATGTTTTTAAACTAAGCCACTGCAGATGCTTTATTCAAATATTCGATTAGAGACAAGAATTTCTGATTGAACTTGCTTATACTTGTGCAGTCTGTGACTCCACATTTCTCTTTGGGTGGCGAACTATTTTGGGCTGGTCAGCATCGAAAATCGGGTATCAGTTATGGGGCACGATTCAACACTGACAAGATGGTATTCCAGCTTGGTTATTATTCCAGCTTTGAAATTACTATCTTAGGTTTTGCTGGTGCTTTCTTGGTTTCTTAGTTTCAGTTTGTTTTTTCCCTTCAATTTATTTCTGTGTTTTTAAGGGATTTAGAGTTAGGACATTACCCCAGATCCCAAATTGACCTGTTTTATGTCAATAAAAGTCTGTTTCTAATTAAAAAGTAAATTGCTTTATGTTCATGGGGTGCTCAATGTTATATCTTTAGGTTGCTACGGGGCAGGTTGCTAGCACTGGAATGGTTGCATTGAACTATGTCCAGCGAGTGTCTGAGAAGGTAAGGAAATCTGTATTATTCTTGTGTTGTTTATAGGTCAGTTATTCTACTGTCTTAATTATGCAGGTTTCACTAGCATCAGACTTCATGTACAATTACATGTCAAGTGATGTCACAGCAAGTTTTGGCTATGATTACATTTTCAGACAGGTAGATTCTGCTACTGCAATCAGACTATTATTTTTTCAGTTAATGGTTAAATTTGCAATTTGTATTGGGTAGAAAGTACTCACCTGAGTTAACCTGCCCTTCCCAAATGAAAGGTGGCATTAATTGATTTTCTTGCCTTGTTATTAACAGTTTCCTTGTATATATCACATTAACCTTGATTTGCAGAATGGCAATCACAAAATGATATACATATATAACCAATTTGTTTTGCTTGTTTCAGAGTCGTATTAGAGGAAAGATTGATACCAATGGCTGCACAGCTGCTTTTCTGGAAGAGAGATTAACTATGGGTCTTAATTTTATTCTTTCTGCAGAGGTGAGAAACTTACTTGTTTAAGTCTATACTCGAGTGTTTTAATAGAATAGAATCATTGAGAAGGAAATATTTTTGAACTGAGATCTTGATTATTCATGTGCTTGTGTGTCAACATACAAACTGAGATTCTTTTTTTGTTTCATTATTCCTACAAAATTGATGTAGAAAAGCTTTGTCTAGGTGCAATGAAACACAAAATCAATCTTGTGAATTGAAATTTCATTTGAGTTTGTCAGCAGCCTCCTGCATCTTTGAATTGTGTAGTTAGGCTGTATGAGATGTTTTTCCATCAACCAGTGCCATCAGTTATGCTTTAAATACTTGTTGCAGTGGCTTCCTTACTGTTGCTACACCGAGATATTGAGGATGTGAAGCTGAATCTTCTATGTAGGAGATTTGCTAACCCATATGCTTTGACGTTACAGTAGATGCTTCATGTTGATCCTTTGTCTTCAATGAATAAATCTCCATAATCTTAAACCTCTGAAAAATATAGGCTTTGAACTTTAATTGTTGCCATATTGGGTTTGCTGCACATGTAGATGTGATGGAGAGATGAATCTTTTCCTGCTCTAAGTTATATTTCCTAACTTCAGAAATGTCTACTCTGCAGATAGATCACATGAAGAAAGACTACAAATTTGGGTTTGGGATGACAGTTGGAGAATAGATATAGGCTGTGAATCTGTACTCCCAAATCTTATATGAGGGGAGGTATTCTGGCATTTTTCCCTTGGTCGAGTTACAGTTTTGTGTAGAGGAAGAGGTTCTCAAATAGCCAAATTCAATTTGGGTTTAACATACTTGTGTGATATTCAGGAAGTAGTCTGATAAGTGTAGTGTTATGTGGCAAAAGATTTTCTTGGTATCTATATTGTTCAATTTTCTCCATCTCCGGGAGTTCATTATGGTTTCCTTTTCTGCTGGTATTCACTATTCCAAGGAAAAAAACGAAAGGGAGAGCAAAGTACTACTCTCAACATTGTAAAGTTTGTTTGTGTTTTTTTTTTTTTTGGGTTAAAACAAACAATTAAAAGTCCAAAATTCCAAATGATATATTGATTCGTAAATCAAGGAATTGTAAAGAGTAAATCACCCTACATCTATTATGATAAATTATAAATCAAGTGATTGTGTGGTGGTAAACAATGTTTGGGCTTGTAGCTTTGTTTTAATTGGGAGGGCCTAATAGCAAGGACGGATCAACTAGATTTTGAGGGCATAAAAGAGCTACCAGCGACGTAAGAAAGAGATAAGAGAGAGAGAGAGAGATGAATAGGAACAAGGGGAAGACAAAGACGAAGACGAAGAAAACGGAAAAGGATGAGGTTGAAGAGTTGCTCCAAGCAGCACAGGACGATATGCTGCTCGGTCTATCCGTAGACTCTCACATATCCCGCCTTTCTGACGTGGACCGCCGTTTCCAGGCCCTCAAACTCAAGTCTCCGACTCCACCTAAAGTTGCCGATGCTAATTCCAGTGCGCCTGCTGTCACATCGATTCAAGTGGATGAAGAGCTCAAAGCAGTCCTCGGAGATGACCTGTCCACCAGATTCGCAGCTCTCAAGGCCTCAGTGCCCATGCCCTCCTCTTCTTCTTCCATCATCGCCGCCAGCTCGGCATTGCACGACGACGACGACGACGCTGTTGATGAAGATGATGAAGTTGAAAAGTTGATACGGTGGGCCAAGGACGCCGCTCGCCTTGACCCTTCTCCACCCTCCGACGATGAAGAATGACCATGGACAGAACGCATCATCAATTTGAGGCTTCAGTGCTTTTTCTGTTTCTGTGTACTTCTGTTTCTGTGTATCAGTCTTTTACTTTGACGGGTGAGACTGGCTTTGTTTGGTTTACACCAAAAGCATACAAGCATACATTCTTCTTTGATTATAACAACATCAAAATTGAACTCCATTTCAACTGCTAACAAATGAGGATCACAATTGTTTTATCTAGTGTAGTAGACAACTGACAAGTAAGTGGGAAGGTTCTTCAAATTAGCCACCATTCTGAAAAGCAACCCCCAAGGATGAAGAGCACTTTGGAATCCCACCAAACCCAGTTGGTGTTGCTTGAGTTTCAAGAATCAACTCCTTCCATTCTAACTCATTCCATATACATATATTTAGGAAAGAAACAAAAAATCAAAATCAAAACCAAAACAAAGATTTTGAATCCTATCCAATTTGTGGCAGTAATTAGGTAGTCTGGAAATATGCAACTAAAAGAATAGGGCACAATAGGCTCTGATGGTGGTTGAATATTAACGGAACTCGTCATGGAACCCATAGTCCTCTTCATCATCATCATTGAAAATGGCGCTGTAAAATACATATGGGTTCTCAATCATCTCGCTCAGTGACAAGCCCCCATCTTTATTTGTATCTGCCTGCAAGGTCACAAAAGTGATACGACAATACAATCAATTATCAAAGCTCATCCCAGAGTTAGCAATTCATACTTGGCAGCAAGCACATCACAACCAGAGCTATCTGTATAATTAATTGCAAGTTACTTATAATAAATGCAGAATGCATATGATAAACATTACCAATAGAACTCTTTCTTCCACATACAGCAGGACTTTACAATACATCATCTTCCCATTTTTCATACCCTTCTAAGCTTTACCTATGCAACACCACATCTTTACCGTGGAACTTCATCTGTTACAGTCACTATGTAAAGGTTCCTTTTCTTTTTTCCTCTCTGATATCTCTAAAGAAAATCAAAGGAAATTTTTTTGGGTCTGAAAACGTAGACTTTGGCTGTCCTAAATATTGGAGATCTTGGCAATATAATTTGCACCATACTTATTTCTCGAACTGTTTTTCAACAACCGCATGATTGATAGCTGATAATCCCATCTTATAATGTTGAAATCTACTGGCAAAATGATGACAAGAGAAGTAAAACAGAAAACAAGGGAAGAAGCGCTCATAACTTCTCGAATACAAAACAAATAAGCTGCTATTCCTCAACCACTATAAACTGCTAGCAAATTTCAAAGCCATATGTACTTCAATATGGTTTTTAGAAGAAAAAGAATTCTGATATTCACAGATCCCCAAAACCCACTTTGCGGACCTGAGCTCAAAACTGGAGCCTCCTTGCAGAGATAAATAAATAAAAAATCATTTAGCGTTTAGACTACAGCTTCCTTTAGCTTTGAATATGGCATGGTTCAAAGAAAATCACTAAAATTTTGATAATTCCCTGGCTGCATACTCATGAAATAAAACTTAAAACGATGTCAATTTCACAATTAAGAATATTATTTGATCAATTTACATATATGAATCATCAGCGTACATCTAGAGGACATAGCAAGCACCGACTGACAGGTCACAGGTCCGTTAAAACCAAGAAAGAAAATACTTTTTATTAAAATGAATACCTGTGATATGATGTAATCTGCTTGTTGTTTCGCATAGTAATGTTCTGATGGATGTATTTTTCCAATAATGGGAAGCAACTCAACATCTGACAAGTATCTATGAATAAAAGAAGGCAAACCCAAGTAAATAAATAATAGTGAAAAGAAAACCCTCAAGTAGCTCAGAAGAATTACACATGATAATAGCAATTACCCGTCACCATCTTTGTCAAGCTGTGCAAACAAAGTTTTAGCCGGGGCCTCCATCAAATCATCAGACTGATGTGTGGAATTGTGATCTTCTTCATCATAGTTCCTCACCAAATCAAAGAGGCCATGGAAAAATTCTTTGAAGTTAATCTTTCCATCTTTGTCTGTATCCCTCTCTCTGAGGAAGCAAAGGAATGAGCAACCAATTAGACAAGCTAGGAAACCATGTTGGAATGAGATCAATTCAAATGACAAATGAAGTGAACTTTACTAGAAAAATGAATCAGCCATTTTGGAAGTCAACAGAGAAAGTTACTTCGACATGAACCACCCATGAACTGGAGTTTTTTTTAGTACAAGTAAACACAGAAGTTTGAGAGTTGAAGCAAAAGACTTTTCAATCAAGTTACTTTCAATGGCTGGTCCTGAGGTGTACCCCAAACTACCTGCAAACTTATGGTGTGCCCTGAACTATATCTTTACAAGCAGACATGAGCCACATGGATACTAGACTTCCAAAGAAGAGAAATAATAACATACCTTACTTCCTCCTTGCACAACCACTGAAGTAGCTTTGGGTTTTTGCTGTCAGCCGGGTGCAGGAAGCTAGAAAAAGATGAAGGAGAAAAAGCATCAAGATGAAAGAAGTAAGTTGAAAGAAAGAAAGAAAGAAAGAAAGAAAGAAACAAGTAGAACGCACTCATTGAACTCAGTTAGATTGAGAAGACCATCTCCATCTGCATCTGATGCATTAAAATGCTCTTCTTTCCACCAGCCCATATCATAGCCAAATGAGTTGTTATCTGATACATGGTTCCTTTTTAATTATATGATTGGCAACATATATATATATATATATATAATAGTGGGGAAGGAAGGAATGAATTGAAATAGAGAGCTACCTACCTGCATTCTGAACCCAGCTAGGGGGTTTGTACTCTTGGAAGGAAACAAAGCCGTCACGATTCTTATCATGAAGCTCCATATCCCTCTGAGTCCTATGCAAAACTTCCCTCTGAGCCTGGTTCAGGTTCCAGAGAGTCAGCTCGTGCTCGGTGATAAAGCCATCGACGGGGTCCACATCGACCTTGGGGAACAACAAGACCAGCCTGTTGGTGACATTGAACTTGTCCTCGTCATTCAGGTAGTCCTCGGCGTCCATGAAATCCTCCCACTCGGGCTGGGACTCGGCGGCGGGGGCGGAGTCGTGGTGATCCAAATCGAGGTCGAGGTCGAGGTGCTCCTTCTCCCACTTGCGGTCCTCGCGGCGGCGCTCGATGTCGGCGACGAGAGGGTCGAAGGGGATGGGATTGTGAGAATGGTGGAGGGGAGGAGCGAAAGTGAAGTTGGAGCGGAGCTTGAGGCGGCGGTGGCGGTGGTTGGCGGGTTTCTTGGGGGACCAGGAGATGAGAAGCAACACCAGGAGAGCTATGGTGATGTATATCAATACCGACGCCCTCCCCATTTCAAGATTTACTTACACTAAGTAATCAAATCAAATCTCTTTCTGTTTTTTTTTTTGAAAAATCAGGAATGAGTGTTTAAACACTCAAAAGTAGAATAGAGTGAGAGGTAGATGATGCGGAGAGTGTTTGACTGATTGGACTAGGTCTCTCTGAGAGGAGAGTCTCTACTCTGACCAAGAAGAGAAGAGATTCTCGAGAAGAGGAGAAGTTCTCGTCTGAAAATCTGAGAAAAGAGAAGAGGTGTCGTCTGCGAGTCGGGATCTGCTTAGTGTTTGTTTGTGTATGACACCTGTTTTCCGTCTCCCGAACGAACTTTATTTATTGTTTAACTATATTAAAAAAAAAAAAACTGGACTTCTAAAGGTTAATGATGGGGCCGTTAAGTTCGAAGCTGAGGCCCAAACCAGACTAGGGCTATGTTTGGTACGGCTGGGCTTTTCAGAAAAGCTGGCTTCTGCTTATTTCTGAGAATAAGTGGCTGAAAAGCAAAGTAGCTGAGTGTTTGGTAAACTGGCTTTTTATAAGAGCTGTCAGTGGCAAAAGCAGTGACAAAGTGTTTGGTAAACTCAAACTGGCTTGTGCTTTTTGTTTGTGGAATGACTAAATTGGACATGAGAGATTATTTTACTTTAATTGTTTGATAATACAATGTTGTTCAAATACTCTTGTTATTATTTTTAATCTTTATTATATCCTTATTAATTTTTGTCGACTTTCAATTTTTATAAATTATGATAACCATATGATTAATATTAGACAATTTTAAAAATAACTTATACAAATATATTAGTAACATTGACATGCATCAAATGCCAGTCAAATTGAAGCGTTCACTTTTATTCCAAGAAAAAATATATAGAGATGTAGCATTGATTAACTAATATCCAACATCAATGTACTAAATAGACAACAACATAAACATGTTCACTAAAAGATACTACCAAGTCTAAATATTAAAATTGTGGCCTTATAAACTACTTCCTCATCTTCGTGTTCTTCCTCGTCCTTATCCTTAGGCATATCATCATCCATCACTATAATTATATACAGTATAGCCTCGGACAGTAGCAACTTGACCCCCAATCTGCTCCATGTTCCTCGAAAGCTTTTCCATTGTACTTGTCAGCTAAGAAGAAGAGATCTCTGCCTCTAAGGATCATAGACCAAACAATGAATGGCTCTGCCCTTCATGACCTCTACCCATATTCACCAAGATATTTACTTGAATAACTTTTCACTTTTAATTACAATTCATATACTTCTTCATTTAAGAGGTTACTCTTCGGTTCCTTGAATAACTTTTCACTTTTAATTACAATTCATATACTTCTTCATTTAAGAGGTTACTCTTCGGTTCCAATAGAAGCTTTCCTAAAAGATCACTGGAGCACACATTAGTTAAGCAAACATTTTACTGAGACAAGCACTATCATAATAAGAACATTTATGGTATAATGCGCATCAAATATTTTAGCTCCAAATGTAAAGAGACCATAACATAAAACTTCAAGACATTACTGAACTTTGCAAGAAAGTTATAAGGCCCGGTCCAAGAAAGTAATGATGAAGGAAACTGTACATAACTATGATCTAATGGTCTTAAAGAAAGAACAAGTTGATTGCTGAAACCAAATAAAGCTGAAACACACAATTTAAGTCCTGTCCAGCAGTTGCAGCTATCCAAACTATCAGCCAAAATACACCAATAATAATACTATGAAAATAAGAAGACAGTTCAGCTTGGAAACCAAAAAATCCACAGCTATCCTTAATGTAATAAAACTGACGAGAAAGAAAACAAAAATTTTAAAAAGTAGTACAGAGAGAGAGAGAGAGAGAGAGAGAGAGAGAACTGATTTCCTTAAATATGTAGTTTGTACAATAAGTAATAAACTTACAGCTCTAGTGGATGTCCTAGCAGGTTCGATGCTGTATTAGTACGTGGCCGGATTGAGCTCCTGAAAAAAATAATTAGTGGTCATAACATATTCTTTTGGCTTTATACGGATTAGGATATATATACCATGCCACCATTATCTTGAGCTATTTAAGTTCTATCATGAATTTGCAATGTTGCAGAACTTTGCCCAAAAACTTTCTTTTCAAAATTCAAACCACAAAAGGGCAGCAGCAATAACACAAAGGGAGAAGATCGAACACAACAATCTAGTTCTTCTATATATAACCACCCAACAAGCATTGACTCAATTATATTTTCCTCCCTGACTCAATTACATTCTTTGTAAATTAGGACCAACTATGCAGCGAACATCATGAGCTTTATACATTTGATGTCTATGATGAATCATATCAAAATGTGAAAGCTATTACAACCTACTTGGCTACCTTCGCCTCAAAGTTGTCATCAATAAGAATATTAGCAGCCTTGAGAAACTTAGAGTCAACAAGAATATTGTATGTAGTTCCCAATATAAAAAAGCTAGCACTCAGAGAGAACTTACAGTCCTCATGGAGATATGCCAATCCTTTTGCAGATCCTCTCAGAGACCAGATAGGCAGATACAATACATAATACAGATCCTCAGCTGGTCCATCTTCAACCCAATCAATATAGTAATAAAACTCTATGATGTAAATTCATATATAAAACAACTGACCTGAATTCTAGCTAACTTGGAATCATATTCTAGTAATACAAAACAATACCACCATGCCAGATCAACACATAAACCACAATGCAGGGAAAAGAAAGACTGGCTTTATCAATAGTCAGCATTTGTGATTTCGCCCAGTTTTCATTCTAATTGTGGAAGTCCATTCCCAAATATCTTCTTTGCATAAGCTCTGAACTTGGGTTTCGGATATAATCCATCTTTATTACTGAGTATCTCCTTGCACAACTTGGCTTCCGTCACCACCAACTCAGCCCGAGTAACATGCCACTGAAGATAATTCTTCCCTGTTGCAACACCAAGGTCTAATTTTATTCCTAAATTTGAATCAAGATGACCATATCACCAGAAAAGAAGGCTAAAGGAATCATGAGCTCCCAATCATTCATAGCCATGCTGCAAAAATTAAACCAATTACCATCTCTGTATATGCCTTACTCACATGTTCAAAACATGATAGCTTGTTTCGATTACATTAATGATTCTGCGATGACTGATAATCGAATAGTCATTGTCTTGGAAATTAATTCTTGCAGCTATTCTTTGTTAATACATTAGCCCTTTCTTAGAAAAACTAGAATCGGGCATAACAATTGAAACTATATTGACACATAATCATCAACCCAGATCAAGATATCAAACTACAATCACACACCTCACTCTTAACAGAAACCCAGAACAACCCAGATCAAGATACAGTCAGAAAGCCCAGAATTTTATCGAACCCAAATCAAGAGACTATTTAATTTTAGGTTTTCAGGACAGAGAGAAATGAAATCAAACCCCAAGAAATCAAAATCACAAACAAAACTCCTTACCGAACTCGAGGTGGCCACAAGGGAGAGCAAAGGCGGAGGCGCCGATGGATGCACAACGTCGTCCTGAGCACCGAGAGAGAGAAGACAGAAAGGGAGAGTTGAGGAAGAGAAGAGGCTGGTCGTGTGTGTAATTCCTTGAAGTTCATAAGGGTACCCAATGGTATTTTGAAAAATTCATTAAACCTTCGCTACAGTAGCCGCGGCTTCTGGCTTCTAAAAGCAAGGGTCTCCTGGCTTCTGCTTTTCCAGCTTATAAGCCCTGGCTTCCAAAAGAAGCCCGCGTGAAGTTGATTTACCAAACACCAAATGGGACATTGCTTATAAGCACAGGAGGTTAAAAGCTGTACCAAACGCAGCCTAGACTATACGAATGAGATTAACTAAATTAATATAACCCTGGACGGACGGACGGACAGACAGACAGAAAGTTCCGATTGGGAATCTCATAGATTTGAACTTAAGACAAGAATCGGAGATTGAAGGAGGGCGGAGAGGGAGTATGAGAAGGGAAGAGCGGTGGATCTAAAGGAAAGAAGAAGAAGAAAGGATGTTGAAATTCTTGAATCGAGTGGTGGGTGGATCTGGGAGCGGACCCAAAGATCTGCCATACAACATCGGCGAGCCCTATCCCTCCGCTTGGGGTTCTTGGACACACTTCAGGGGCACCTCCAAGGTTTGCTTACCTCTCTCTCTCTCTCTTGTTTTTCCATCTATGTGCAAGTTTCGTAAACAAATGAATTAGGATCTGAAGACGATGATGTTTGAATTGGTTTATCTCAGGACGATGGGTCTCCGGTGTCCATATTTTCCATTAGTGGAAGTAATGCTCAGGATGGCCATTTGGCCGCCGCTCGCAATGGCGTCAAGCGTCTCCGTACTGTAAGTCCTTCCCTTCTATTCTATGCTTGCTGTTGCTGCTGCTGCTGCTTTTGAGTCCTCATATGCAATTCCTTTCTTTTCAGGTCAGACATCCCAACATCTTATCATTTCTCCACAGTACTGAAACCGAAACCATGGATGCTTCTACCACCAAGCACACTATCTACATTGTCACCGAGCCTGTTATGCCACTCTCTGAGAAGATCAAAGAACTCTGTTTACAAAACATCCAAAGGTAATAATCTCCTCTCCCGCCCTCGTTTTCTCTTTCATCCTTACTCCACCCCATTATATGGCATATATCACATGTCATTCTTCTCTGCATATCGTCTACCATGTTATAGCTTGCTTATGTATTCTTGTCAGGGATGAATATTACGCTTGGGGCCTGCACCAGATTGCTAAAGCTGTTAGTTTCTTAAATAATGATTGTAAACTGGTAAGTTATAGATAGTCAGCCGAGACCACACTCTATCTGTCTCTCACTACATTTTCCGTTATAGTCTCACTATTTCACAATCTCTGGCTTTGGCTACTACAGGTTCATGCCAATGTTTGTGTTGCCAGTGTGGTTGTAACTCAAACCTTGGACTGGAAGCTGCATGCTTTTGATGTTCTTTCCGAGTTTGATGGCACCAATGAGGCTTCTGCTGGACCAATGCTGGTAAGCCCGTTTTCAGATGTCATCCATCACCTTAAAGGATGTTTTTTTTTTCTTCCTTTTTATCTACTTTGTTGGGTTATGTTGGCCTAGCAGTTGTTGGAGCGTACTTGTGATCCCTCACTGGCCTGGTGTTTGTTTCTACTAAGATTATTTGTTCTGGATAATTTTTCATACAAAGTGCTTAGAATTAGTCACAAGCTGTGATATGACTCTCACCAATTCCATTTTTCCTTCAGCAATATGCCTGGCTTGTTGGATCACAATACAAACCTGTGGAGTTGTTGAAGTCTGATTGGGCGGCAGTCAGAAAGTCTCCACCATGGGCCATTGATTCTTGGGGCTTGGGTAAGTCTCTAGTTGACTTGTAGTCTGTTAGTGAACCTGATTATTGGTTTGTTATGTTAAGTTAATTTGTAAAGGACATTTTGATGCTCCAGCTAAATTCATTCTTCGAAGATATGTAGAAATGACAGTTAAACCGTCTTATTGAGAAAAATTAATCTCAACTTCTGTTGAATCTAAAACTTCTATTGTTTTGAGGTTTGTAGTATAGGTCGTTTTGGATACAAAGTTGAGCTGAGTGGTTCCTTATTCTCTGCATCATTCTCTATCGAGAGATTTATGGAGAGAAAAAGGCTAAAGTTGTGTTTAGAAATTTGTTGTAAAGTGACAATTTTGAGTTGTTTAGTTGAAGATGAGTAGAGTTTATAGCGAAAAGGTGGAAAGTAAGTGGATCTTTTTCTGGGGTTTTTGTTGTCAAATTTATGCTGTTGTGAAACTTAGATGTATTCCTTTCCTTTATCTTATCGTGGTTGGAGGGCTACTGTATCTCTACTCTTAAGTCAGCTGATAGATTTTGAAGGTCTTGTGCAACACATTCTGTACTGTGAATGTTGTTTTATTGGCTTTGATAGTATTTTCAGTGGCCACTGATCCACTTTGAAGTATTGCTGATTATTTTGTTCTATTCAAGTTATTATGCAAATTTGGGTTCTTCGGGTTGAATAGGCTTCCCTTGAGAATCTAAATTCTTTTATAAACTTGATAGGCTGTCTTATCTACGAGCTCTTCTCTGGTCTGAAGTTAAGCAAAACAGAGGAGCTGCGAAACACTGCTTCTATTCCAAAGGTTAGCCTTCTACTGTCCGGATGAATCAGTGATCGCAATTTAGTCTTTTTAGCTTTTCTTATACATATTTATCTGATATGTGTCTACAATATGTGTTAGTTTCCTTGCAGTTGATATTTCTAAAGATTCATTTTCATTTTCATCTCTGTATTTCCTTGCCTCACAGTCTCTGCTTCCAGATTATCAGCGGCTCCTGAGTGCCGTGCCTTCTCGTAGGTTGAATACGTCGAAGCTTATAGAAAACAGTGGTGATCTTTCCTTCTTAACTTGCGTTATCTTAATATCTTTAAGAAAACTGTAGTCTTGAGTATTCTAGTCTGCTTCATAGTTCGAGGATTGATCAGCATTGGGTAATCTATTGCACCTACTAGTTTTCTGACTGGATTATCATCTATGGCTCTGAGATGAGAATTATAGTCTAGATAGAAGTAGGTAATAACTAAGTCAGTATCTTTAATATTAATGAATGTTAGCCTTCTACTTCTTGTTTGCATGATTGATCACAAAGAAAATATAAAAAGCAGTATGAATTTTATAACTATGCGAACATGTTAGCTCGATAGTGATAAATCTTACACTGAGTATAGGTCATCAGTCTCACAGTTCCTGAAGCTCCTTGTCTTAACTGAAAGTTGGAAATGGCAGAGACGTGAGCCCTTTTCTGAAAAGATGTTTGAAAGTTTTATGCTTTTGGAGGTCATACTATTTTATTTTGTTTTTTTTTCCTGTTTGTGTTATACCTAGGTTGTTTTACTTTTCTATCTGTCATGGTCTTCCTATTGTGGTGTCTTTCTTTTTCTTATCTTAGTTTCTTCTATTTTACTAAGTGTTGCAACAAAATGATTTGCAGCCTATTTTCAAAATAAGTTGGTGGATACAATACACTTCATGGAAATTCTAAATTTGAAGGATAGTGTTGAGAAAGATACTTTCTTCCGCAAGCTTCCGAATTTGGCAGAGCAGCTACCTCGTCAAATTGTGCTGAAAAAGGTATTACGTGATTCATTTAGTTGAAATATATAGTGAACTTTCAGTATCAATTTATAATTTTAACTTCTGGTTTCTACAGTTACTTCCTTTATTAGCTTCTGCCCTTGAATTTGGTTCAGCTGCTGCACCTGCTTTGACTGCATTGTTAAAAATGGGTTCTTGGCTTTCAACTGAAGAATTTAGTGTGAAGGTCAGTGTTTCAGCATTCTCTGCATTGACCTTATACATTATGAATTTTTTCTTTGACTTAAACTTCTCTTGAACTGTTGCTCTTTCTTAGTCCTCAGTTTCTTACGATTCTTCTATTCTTTAATTATTTTGTGTCACTGACGTCATATAATTATTGCTCTTTAGGTGCTGCCAACCATTGTGAAACTGTTTGCTTCCAATGACCGAGCTATTCGAGTTGGTCTTTTGCAATATGTTGATCAGTTTGGAGAATCATTATCAGCACAAATTGTTGATGAGCAAGTATGAAGTCAATGGTTAACCATATTTCAATGATCAAGCAAATTCTTGTTACATTTTGTTGCTATCCTGGTAGTCTGCGCTTTAGTACTGGTTTCTAAGTTCTAAATTTGCTTGCGCTCTTTGAATTAGGTTTATCCCCACGTTGCTACCGGTTTCTCTGATACATCTGCTTTTCTTCGGGAACTGACTCTAAAGTCAATGCTCGTTCTCGCTCCCAAGGTTAGTGCAATTTCATGGTTCTAGAATACCTGCTATCAAGGATCCCTGCTCTGATTAAATCTTGCTGCATGGTGGTTATTGGAGTTATATAATTGTTATTTTCTAACAGGTTTGTCTGTTTATGTGTAGCTTTCTCAACGTACCATTTCAGGGTCGTTGTTGAAGTATCTTTCAAAGTTACAGGTATGACTCTTCTGAATTAACGGCCATCACTAGCATTCTCTCCCTCTCTCTCTCTCTCTCTCTCTCTCACACACACACACGTGTTCTATAGTGACTGATTGAAAAATTCAACACTTCAACTGCTTGGCTTTTATCTCGTATGTTTGTCTGTTTAATTTCCATCTTGCAGGTTGATGAAGAACCTGCAATTAGAACAAATACTACTATATTATTAGGGAACATTGCAAGCCACCTGAATGAAGGGGTTAGTGTCATTGAGTTGCCACATCTACTTTTTAATACGCATACTATTGTCATTTTATCAAAACTTGTAGACATGTCGATAACATTCTTATCTAAACACAGACAAGGAAAAGAGTTTTGATTAATGCATTTACTGTTCGTGCATTACGGGATAGTTTCTCACCTGCCCGAGGAGCAGGTATCAGAATGTTCTGTTTCATTTGTGATTTTTTTTTTTACCAGCTTCTTTTTTGAATGAGTCTTGGTTTTCTTGTTCTTCAGTTTTCTCCATCAGCCAACTTATTACTTCTATCATTAATTTAAACGTTGTATTCTGGCAGGGATTATGGCGTTATGTGCAACCAGCTCTTATTATGACATCACTGAGATTTCAACTAGGATCCTCCCAAATGTTGTTGTTCTAATCATTGACCCTGACAAGTAAGTATGCTGTAGATGGGTTACACGTTTCTATTTCTCTGCATTTCTATTATGTATGTGAGAAGGATGCATAACTTCCAGTGAACTTTAACAGTTCATCAAATGCTTCTACCTTGCAAAGTCTTCCCTCCATGTCCATGTTGTACACTTTCACAATTGTACAACTTAAATAAATAATAACGTTCGATCGAAGGCATTTCAATAGTTGTACAGAGGTTTACTCTTTTTCTTTGAACCTTTTCTTTTCCATTTGAAACAGTGATGTTCGATCGAAGGCATTTCAAGCAGTTGATCAGTTTCTACAGATAGTGAAGCAAACCTACGAGAAGGTGCATGTCAAAATTCTTGATGTGTTTTGCTTCATGTGTGTTTTGTTTGGCATATGTGTATGTAGATATATTAAAAGCAATTGGATGTGCATGACAGCATAAAAGCGTACCACTTGTTTTGGGGGTGGGGGAAGAATAGGATAGCTCATGGGGCACCTTGTGTAGAGGTATATTAAAAGCAATTGGATGTGCATGACAGCATAAAAGCGTACCACTTGTTTTGGGGGTGGGGGAAGAATAGGATAGCTCATGGGGCACCTTGTGTAGCTGAAAATTTCAATGTTTAATTGTCTTATGATTCAGTACCCATATATCTATCTTTGCTGTCATCAGTGGTGCAACACTTGATGTGTTGATTCAACCTTGGTTACATTCTTTTTAGGAGGGTGAAATTGGCACCCCCCTTTTTGACAAACCACAGCCCCCTCCATGCACATATCCTTTGGAAAATTACTCATGGATGAGGGTGTGGTTTGTAAAAAAAAGAAGTGCCAATTTCAATCCCTTCTTTTTATGGTGCCACATAATCTAATCATTATGTTCCCAGACAAATATAATATGTAGAGACATGTGAAGGTTCAGAGGAAATAATAGAAACCTCTGTTCATGAGTGATGTGTCACTTTGATGTTATTTATTGACTTTTTCCCTTGCTATTTTCTTTTTTAGACAAATTCAGGAGATGCTGCTGGGGCAGCAGGTGATGGACTGTCATCAATGCCAGGAAATGCTAGTTTACTAGGGTAAGTTGATTTGTACTTTTGAGCATATCAGGACAATAAGTAAATGTATTTTGTCAACACCAGCTATGCTGCTTGGTGGGATGTCATTCTCTAATGCCTTTTAGTTGTCAGTGCCTAGTCAACGAGACAGAGTATTAACACACCGTGAGGCCAATAGACTTTTTGAGAGAGCTCCATGCAGTGTTTTTTCTCATAGTTAATGCATGTTTTGCTGAATTAGTTTTTGTGTCCTTATAATATCTTTAATTCTTTGTCACATACTTCCATCTAATTGAGTTTTGTTGTTTTTCACTTGTTGAAGAAATGGTCACCTTATATATATATAGAGACACACATCTTATGATATTTTTTTTATATATGGAGTAGAGTTTACACGAGGAACTTGTTTTCAGATAAGACTAATGTTTCAGACAAGCGTGGTGTGGTTGCATTGATGTGGAATATGTGTGCTTCTTTAAGAATATGTGTACATTGATGCAGAATATGCGTAGTGTGGTCGCATTGATATTTTAGATTATGTGTGCTTCTTTTAATAATTCACTACCTTGATGCAGTTTTATATATCGTTATAATATAACTTGGTGCTCAACCTTATTGTTTGATGTGCCCACTGCTCTATTAAAACTGCATCTTCACATAATAAAGTTTCTTTATTCTCCTGAAATCAAGTTAAAGCAAATCTATAATTATCATGTAGATGGGCAATGAGCTCCTTAACTCTCAAGGGTAAACCAGCTGAACAAGCTCCACTTGCACTTGTCAATACCAGCGCATCTCTTACTAAAATGACTTCCAATGACAGCTCAGGTACACATTTTGGTAATTAGTTTAACTTCTATTGTGTTTAGCTTGTTGGAAACAATAAAATCATGGACGATTATCATGCTTTCTGTATTTTTTTTTCTCCCTATGGTAAGGTTCTTTCGCATTTATTCTGATATTGTTTCTCTTACAATCCTAGCAATGGATACTCCAACCACAGCACCCGCCCATGTAAGTTCGACAACAGATTTCCCAGATCAACATGTACCCGAGTCCCCTACGTCCACAGATGGCTGGGGAGAGCTAGAAAATGGAATACAGGAAGAGCATGAAAGTGACAAGGATGGTTGGGATGATATTGAACCCCTTGAAGAGCCAACACCACCTCCAGCTCTTGCTAACATTCAAGCTGCTCAGAAGCGGCCGGTCTCGCAATCGCGGCCAAAGCAAGGTACATGAACTGCTGTATCAAGAAATTCAAATTTATTTACCTCTGTTGTTTTGCTGCATACTGAGTGAGAATGGTTAGAAAGTATTGCAGAAATGCATAGAAGATTACTGATAATAAAAATAATGGGTTCTACGCCTTGTTTCTGAAACACATGCTTTTTCTTTCTTCTGTATGTAATTACGTGTCAGCTTTTGCTACTCTTGTCATCTGATTTTTTCTTTGTGATGATAATTAATTGGAGATTTCTGTTTTATTTCTAGCAGCAAGTTTGCGACCCAAAAACACGGCCAAAGTTATCAAAGATGAAGATGATGAGTTGTGGGGCTCCATTGCCGCCCCAGCACCCAAAACAAGTTCAAAGGCTTTGAATTTGAAAACAAGTCAATCAGTTGATGATGATGATGATCCATGGGCTGCAATCGCCGCTCCCCTACCTACTACTAAGGCAAGACCCTTAGCGGCTGGCAGAGGCCGAGGGGCTAAACCCGCTGCTCCAAAATTGGGTGCACAGAGGATAAATCGGACTTCTTCGTCTGGGGTGTAAATTTTACAGAGGATCGAGAGAAAATATATGGGTTAAGATTTACACAAGTAAATTTTACCCTTTTGGTGGCAGGAATTGTATTTGCACTCGACTTATTAATTGATTTGTACTGGTATTCTTTTAGTTTGCTTCAGTTTTACACACAAGCCACCATCTGGTATGTAGCTTCATTTGCTTATGGTGTGAGGTTAGGTGATATAGATGCAGAAAACTGGCTATCAATTTTGTGCCTGTAAATTTGGGATGTAATTCTCGCATTCTTGTAATTAAAAGCATTGGTAGTTTTCTGCCTGCTTGCTAGATTCTATTGGTCTCTCTCTGAACTCAGGTGTATGCACGACATTGAAAAGTTTCTGCTTGCAACTTTTTAACATGAAATTTGAATGGCTCCTTTGTGGTCTTCAGTGATCCTTATATAAGATTATACGGTCTGTGTTACCCCTCTTTGAAACAATAGAAGTCAAGGATCCGAGTTTTGTTTCCTTCCTCATGCGTTCTGGGCATTCTTAGTTTGGTAGTGTTTTAGCATGGACTAGTTGACGGTACCCGAAAGAGAGAATAACTAACGTGAGAAAACGTGATGCACTATTTATACATACAAAAAGAGAAGAGCGCGCACAATTTTGACCACAAGTCCATAACAAATTGAAGGTGCTTTATGCTTTTAGCCGCAATAGTGATAATGAATGCAAATTGCAAGTAGAGTAAAATCAAATCATGTGCCTGCCTGCCGGGCTTTAGCTCGTGAACTTTGAACATGCTCTGATGTCGCCACATCAGAGAATTGGTCCATTTTCCGGCGTGGCAACTTGACCTTTTTGGGATATCAATATCATGGTCGAAAAAAATGATTTTGTTCTTTTGCTAAAAATATTTACCTATTTCCGTCAAAACGGATAATTAAAAAGTAGATTATTATCCAAATTTGAAAACCTAAAAAGGTAGGAATTTGAATAACTTGCAAAAAACAAAAATGAGGATAAAGTGGTATTTTAATAGGATATAGGACCCAAAAGGTAGTCGAGGACGGGAGGGATCTGTCTCCGATGGTTATATAGAAGAAGAAGAAGAAGAATAGCCTCTTTTGACTCTTTTCTGTGCAACAACACCACTCTCAGCAAAAGATTGAAACTTTGCATTGATTTGCAACTTGCAACTTGCAACTGCAACCAGAAAAGGTGATGCTTCTTTCTTTCTTTCTGATACACCCTCTTGCATACAATTGTCTTTTGTTTTGCTCTGCTACAAACCAACTGCATATAAACAACAACACTGGGTTTTGTGGTTTGGAGAGAGAGAGAGAGAGAGAGGCCCAAAATTAGTTATACTCACTAGAATTGCAAGTTGGGTTCAATCCCAGCTGTCTTCCCTGTACGCGCAACTAGTAGTTGTAGTTGTTGGTGATGGGACCAACTGACCCATCATCATCATCCTCTGCAGTCTGCACCTCCTTGTTTGGCTTTCAGGATAACCCATCACGTCATTCATAATTTCGTTGCGTGCCCTCTGTAATTTTCCACTCTCTTTTGGGCCTTTTTTCTCCCCCCCTCCCCAACAGACCTGACTTTGTTGTGTTTATCTATATCCTGGATTCTCCCGTTTTGTTCTTATTAGGCTTCCTTCTTTTTTTTTCTCCTATGCCAATCTCAACTGTTGTAAAATAGGCTACAGCGAATCTCAAAATTTCACTTGTGGTAAAATACTGCTCCTTGAAGCAAGGTGTTCCACACTCAAGGTTAGGATTTTACTTTCCTGTTAATACAATCTTAAACCCGTTATCAAAGTAAAGTTCCTTGCTTGTTAGTTAAAACTGTCCGAATTTGATTTCATTGGTGGCTTTGAACTCACCCTTCTTGGATTACTCTTCAAAAAAAAGAACAGAAAAATCTTACCAAGTTGGTGCATTTACGAGATTTTCAACTCATAGTTGATGACCTGGGGGGATGTTTTATTGGGCTTTTACCATTCTACGAGGTTTTGTTCGGTCAGACTAAGGTGGCTAAGCTCATCTTTGATAGGGTTCTCGATTTGGAAAGAAAAGAGAGTAAGTTGATTTTCTATAGTCAAGCTGAAAGTAAGATTCATCAAGTTTAATTATATATTTGTCTTACTTTTCTGGGTTTTCTATTCTCTTCCATAAATTGGTTTTACTCTGCTTACTGGCGACTGGTGAATCAGGAGGGACTATGTGGCTGTTTTACTGTCTGCCTTATAAACTGTAAAATTGAGTTTCAAAACGGTGGGCCTGTGCTGTTAAAACTGTTCATATCTGTGGCTTGCCGGTAACTGGCAATTTGCTTTGTTAGAATGGAAAGTGGCAGTATGATTACTATCTTTGGACTTCTGGGGTTTTCTTGTTTTGTTTGATTACTCCATGGTCTCTTTCATATATCACTGTAAAACCCTAGTTACCATTCTACTGAATACATAGTCACATTAATTTATTGACATTTATTGCGTCTTCGATATTATGGTTTTCAGATATTTCTCATGGTCTAACTGAACTTTGTTGCCTTTTCATTCATCAATAGGTCAGCAATTCAGAAGAGTCCAATTCTTGAGTTCTGTAGCAAATCACCATTGAGATCTTCACATAGCTCACTGAGTTTTGTGATTTTTATTGGGGGTGGTCTCTGGTTTAGCTGTAGTGACGTTTTTCTGGGTCTCTTTGATTTTGCTCTTGCTTAACTCTATGGTCTGACACGTCTGCTTCCCCAAATTTAGCCTCTACCATCAACAAAGTTGTTACTGGGGGTACCCACTATTCAATTCAATTTAGATCCAAGCCCCAAGAACTGTTCTTGAAGATTGATACTCTTTAGAAGGGTGTAACATAAATTGGTGAGTAGTTTTCTCTATTCCTCCTCTCTTCTTCCTGTGGGCAATACTTTGGGTAGTGGAGTCAAACACGACTGCAAAGATGAGTGTGGACGAAGCGGTTGCTAGCGCCTTGTGGACTTGGGAGCAGGATAAGGCATTTGAGAATGCCCTGGCAACTTATCCTGAGGATGCTCCAGATCGTTGGGACAAAATTGCAGCTGATGTAGAAGGGAAAAACCTAGAGGAGATAAAGCATCATTATGAACTCTTACTTGATGATGTAAGCCAGATCGAAGCTGGTTGTATTCCACTGCCTTGCTACAATTCTTCTTCCGAGGGTTCAACAAGTCATGCCAGTGATGAAGGAACCAGTAAGAAGGGACACTACAGCAGTGAATCTAATCATGGAAGTAAGGCTTCAAGGGCAGATCAGGAACGCCGTAAGGGGATTGCTTGGACGGAGGATGAACACAGGTTAGTACATAATTCACGAGTTAATTATTTGCTTGCCCAAATGATATGTTTCATTTTTGGAAGTCTCTTAATCGAACTAAAGATTGGTGACTCTTTCAAGCCCATGTCTTTGTCTTTATAGTTACTAGTAGATATACTTTTGAAATACTTTCTTAGATTTTGTCAATAGTGTTGTCCCTGTGCTCCGTGATTATAAGTTTGCTTGTCTGGTAATAACTTGCTAAAGTTGCCTTTTGATAATAGTTGGTTAAATCATCCATGGTATATTTCAACTATTAGATTTTGATCTGCAAATATGCTATACTGTTGTACCATATTCTAATAGGAAAGTGCCATTCATGAGGGAAAGATGATTTTTTAAATTTTTTTTTCGTTCTCATTCTACCTTTTCAATTTGATGTAAGGTTTGGATGTTTTTTTATTTTTTTCCTATGAAGAACCTGTTAGTGTTTTATACATATGTACACATCGGGTTATCATTATAGGTTAGTGCTTAAATCTAGAAACATGGAAGCAAATAAACATGGTAATATAACCAGCATAATTGGTTGGCTGAAATGAGAGTCTTTTAGTTAGTCTGTATCTAGGATCCTTTAATATTAAATACCTAGATTTTTATATGATTTATTGTTCAGTGATGGACCGCTGTATCCCTTGCCTCTGCTATAGCACAACTGCATTGATATTAAGGAAACCGGTGATTCTAAAGTTGGGATTGGGATTAAATGAAAGGGAACTGCCTCACCTGCCTGACTCAAATTGTGATTGTTGATAGTTATTGTATTAGAAAGACATGATCAGTAAATTTATAATTCAGCATTATCAGAAAGAAATCATTTTATATGTAGATCTACAGAACTAAGGTGTCAAATGCAGTTAAAATCTCACTTTGCTGGTTTAGGATGGAGGTCTTTCTTTAGTCCTTTCTTTTTTTCTTCTATTATCTCTATTGTATATGATGAGGGCTTGGGGTTTTAGTTCCTTTTTTAATAGTGTCTTTATCACCCTCTTCAGTAGTTCTGTTTCCAAGTACATCTTCCTTTCCTTCCACTATCAAAGATGTTTCTTCATTTTCTTTTATTTTTCATCTTTTTTTGAGTTCTGCTGTATCCTGAAGCATATGAAAAGTGTATTTTTTTAGTGTTATTAGATTACACCACGCTGCTCATACAAAAGTGCACAATTTACTTCGTAGTAGGGCAAATGTTGACCTTGGTTGCGGTATTTACTAAAAAGTGAATAATTTCATTGGCAGTCACTTGATTGACATCTAAACACTGTTGGCTTTTGGTGCCGATCCCCTATTTTACTAACTATCAATGAATTCAGTTCGAAAGAGACCTGTAAGGATCTTAGGACTGATACAAGATACTAACATTTTGAGATTCCTGGTCATTTGTAACCATTGATGCTCTATCCTGCCACAAGGGAACAATAGAGGCCCTTTATGTGTTAGTGAATGTTTGTTGAACTTCTTTTTGGGTCAGTTTTAGTAGGCATTTGGTAATGGTTCATCTTTTGTTGTCACCTGGGTTCTTGTAATATGTTCAATCTTGACAGCTTAATTGCTTACTACTCTTTAACAGGGCTTGTATTTACTTTATCCTGTTGTTAGTCTTCATCTAACAAATTCTCTCAATGAGTTCATTTTCAAGCTTTACAAATGGTCCCAATGTGTTCCATTTCTCTTATCCCTAGATTTCCATATGTGAAAATTTTGTAACAGCTTTGTATTGACAAGTTGTAGAAATTGCTATCTTAGACCAACCTTGCAATGTCTTCTGGCTCTTTGATGGTGCAGTCAAGCGTAAATTTTGCTTTATCACCTCAGGAAAGCCTCTAAGCTTCACAATGTTATTTCAGCTATGCATTTAGAGTTGATCTATTTTATCTACTATAACCTAGCTGTGCAATTTTCTGATATTTTTCTGAGAGCTAGAAAAGAAATGCTGATATTGATTATTGACCTTTGTATTGAAGTTCTGTGATAAGGGGTTTAACAGTTTGTTATGAATGGTTTATTGAAGTGCTTCAACTTCAATAAAAAGTCCGAAAGTTGTTGCCTTGATGTATGTTTCTGAAATAGACTGAAGTCATAATATGGGCAAACTATATTTATCCCATTGCAAGAGATGGAAATCTGCTGTAGTTTACAAATGTTTAAATGTGGTTAAAAATCTGTTTACTGGAGTTGATTTCTATTGTACGTGAGAAGGAGTTGTGACTTTTTGTGGTCCTTGACAGGCAATTTCTTCTAGGATTGGAAAAATATGGAAAAGGTGATTGGCGAAGTATATCACGGAACTTTGTGGTAACAAGAACACCCACCCAAGTGGCAAGCCATGCACAAAAGTATTTCATACGTCTGAATTCAATGAACAAGGACAGAAGGCGATCAAGCATCCATGACATCACCAGTGTCAACAATGGAGAAATTGCGGCAATCCAAGGGCCGATCACTGGTCAAGGAAATGGTTCTGCAGTAGGCCCATCTGGCTCTGCGAAATCAACCAAACAATCTGCTGCTGGACCCCCGGGGGTTGGCATGTATGGTGCACCAAGTATCGGGCAACCAATTGGAGGACCTCTTGTCTCAGCTGTTGGCACACCAGTGAATCTTGCTGGCCATTCCCCACACATGGCATATGGTGTGAGAGCCCCTATGCCTCCTGGAGCACTTGTTCCTGGGGCACCAATGAACATGCCCCCCATGACATACCCTATGCCTCACACGGCTCATAGGTAATATGCACCATTTGCGTATTTTAGCTTCAAAATGTACAAAGAACAGAGAGAGACCAAGTAGCTTGAGCTCTTACCTCTTGTTGGGTTGGTTATTAGGATCATTTTGCTCTTAGCCGAAGTGCTTTACTTATTAGCAAAGCACGAGTTGTTTAATGATATTTGTCTATTCTATTCTTGTACCAAATAAGCCATGACCCCCAAAGAAAATGAGGAAGAAGTGCAATGACATGAATCTGTATAGACAATTGCAAAAGAGATGGTGGTATTTATTGGTAGATTAGAAGTTGGGTATCCGTACGTTTTCTCTTATAAGTCTGGTATGTGTTTGGGAATAATATTTTAACCATTGTGTTGGATACAAGTCTGGCATCACCGTATCAGTGTAGAGCTGCTCCATTTCTTTGGCAAAAGTAGCCTCAACCGTTTTAACTTGCGAAACATCAAACTTTATACAACTTGGGACACTGGATGTGAGTCAAACTCACCATCTTTGCAACGTTGGAATTATAATTTAATTACCAAGAACCAGCCAGTTAACTTGTATTTGCGAAACATCGAACTTTATACAATGCATGTTATATCCAACTCCAACCAAGAAGAGTATTCCAGATGCATACAAAAGGCAAGACGCGCGCATGCATCCCATCAAAGTAGTATTCTTGTCCTTGTCTTAAATAATACAGCAGTGGCTTCAGAAGGAGTGAGTGCGTGTTGAGGATGCAAACAGCAGCTCACTCTCACTTGGCCTCACTCATTCCCAGCACCCCAAAACTTCAATAAACAACAGTAGTAGCGTTTGGAGAGTCTCTGAGATTGCTGAAGCTGTCAGTGGCAGGATCCTGAAATGGGGTTCTGTCCTCCAGCTGGAACCATTTCTACAGACACCAGAACCAGTGGTTCTTCGCCATTTCCGGCCAAAACTTGGACGCCCACGATTGCAATTATCCCGAGATCAAGGCTGCGAGAACTGGGACGTTGAAACCGAGGCTGATACTCTGGTTTCACTGACCAACATGGCCAGCTATGCAAGGAATAGGAGGTTCTGTGGTCAAGTTGTAGGAGTGACTCACTGGCAGTGTGGGAAAGACCATGATAGCTCTGGTTTATGAGAGTCATGGCATTGGCATGGGAATTGGAACAACCGGATTGGGGTCCTTGATCGGGATTCCTAACACGTACTGCCGGGACTGCGGTTTTGGAGTGGCCGGCAAGGGAGAGATACTGGAGCTTGCGAGGACACTTTGACAACTTCTCCAGTGCTATGGCCAAAGGGAAGATTCTCCAGGAGGCAAAGCCCGGAGACGTGTGTGTTCTCCATTTTGATGATCCATTAGTTAGGAGCCTCCTCCCTCTACCATTTGGGGTTCAAAAGGTGTCAGATGCCCTTCCCTTGTTACCATTTATTTGATCTCTCATGATGTCAATTGCAGTAACCAACAAACACATTTATTTATGATATGGAAAATTTGACCAACTTGGAAAAGCAATGATCTAGCTGGTTTAAGTAACCCCACCCCACCCCACCCGGCCCCGTGGATTTATATTTATCATCTCAGCTAAAAGTTGAACAAACGCTGCAGCAACTTTGCTTATTTGAGATGCACATCAATTTCTGTTAATGGTTACGTCTTGACATGAATAGCACAATATTCATAAAGCAGTGTATTGTTCCTTGTCATAAACAGGTGCTCTTTGGTCAGACGGCGGGGTGTGATGTTGGTTTGGTTGCGTGCGAAAGCACACACGGAGGTCTTGGAGTATCATACAGAGATGTAAGCCAATAACAAGCATTTCTGATCCGTATTAATGAAAATGAAGTTGTCGACAATGAACATTCTAGCTAATTCCCTCACTATTGTTGAACAAATCCAAAAACTTTCGTCAATCACCAGAGCTGCCTGCCAGTTATTTTGTGGTATATCATTGTTGTGATCCATTCTACGTTCACCATTTTCTCATGATAAGAAAATGGTGATATGTTTCCTTTTCAGGGTAGAATTTGTGATACCCAGTCCAGGTCTGCATTTGGCTCTCAATGCTTGTGCAGCAGCGGCAGTTGCAACTCTTTTAGGAGTTTCTCTTTCTCAAGTTGGAAGTTGTCTATCAGCATTTACTCCCGTCAAAATGAGGTCAGAGCTTGAAGTTGCTAGAAATGGAGTCAAGATAGTCAATGATGTTTACAATGCCAATCCTGTGAGCTCCAGAGCTGCCATTGACTTATTGAAGAGTACTATTGATTGCAAGGGCCAAAAAATTGCCATACTTGGTGACATGTTAGAACTCGGGCCTAGTTGGGAAGAGGTTCTGCACGTACAGCAGCCAAGGATATGAATTTGCTTGAAAAGTTTAATATTGTGTGCTCTCTTCAGCCAGAAACTTTTGCAGAGGAAATTGTGAAGAGGATAAATTGTAATGATGTTATTTTTGTAAAGGGTAGTCGAGGGATGCGAATGGAGAAAGTTGTAAATGCAATCAAAGCAATGGAAATTTGAGATACACATTTCTCAGCTGTTGATGATTTTCCTGATGTAGACAGACATAGGCAGGAATGTATAGTATACGTGCAGAGTTGTTTTAACTGAAATAACTGTTTTTGTGTGTGTGTGTGTATAGCAAAGAAATGTTGAGATTTCCTGTTCTGAACATAACTGTTTTGGCTTATGTTTCCTAAACTGCCGTCGTCTTTCATCATGAGTGCAATTGTTAATTTGTTGCTGTATTATTGCTGGCTAGCTCAAAATGTTTTGGAATCTTGCACATTGGAAAAGTTGAAATATGCATGAGTTACAAAAAGGAGCCTTCGCCCTTAATTGTGGGATTCTGAGATCTCCCAAGGACTTCAACTGAAGCATATAAATATTGGGAGGGGGCTCTTTAAGACTGTTTTATCTATATATGTATGCACAAGTCGACCTTTTTTCTTTTCTTCATGTGATCTGTTGGGCAGCGCCAACATGAACATGTGGCCGGGGATCGATTTGAATGGGGGCTGATGTGTCTTTGACGTGTTAGTCCCCTTTTTTCCACATACCCAATTTGTGAGCAGTGACCACACGTAGGTGGGTTTGCCTTTTGCCGTTTGCTTAGTGAAGTTAACTATCTCTGCTTCTTTTTTATTCCTGGGAAAGGAAGGGAACCAGTCACTTGCAGCGTCTACAAAAAGATCCGAAGATGAATAAAAAATTTCTCTTTTTTCTTTCCATAGATGAAAGGAAGAATGACAAATTGGCAATGATGACTCTAATCCAGATAAGCAATGTTATACGCGCACTTGACCCGTCAAGTATATATCAACTTTTAGCCTAGTTCGGAGTTCATTCATATACCAGAATGAAGATTCAAGAATAAAGTAGTTTTGACTTTGACCAATGATCGAACACACTTTGTTTCCCTAGCTGGATAATATGGTCCTCCTATTCTCCATTTATAACTGCCGTCACCTTTTCTTGCAACTGCAAATATATATGTCGACTTTGAGTTCAGTTAACCAATTAAGAATCAAGAATCAATATATCTTAAAGAGTAGATCGAGTCTCCAGAAATGGGAACAGTTCATAATTCAATACTCCGGAGCTCTAGAGAACGTACACTCCCAAATCGTAGTAGACAACAAATTTCAGATAACCCAGCTGCTTGCAATTTTATGATCGAGATCACTGTAATATGTTCCAGCAAACAAAGCTCCCATCTGTTATAGCTTAATTATCATGCTGAGCTGAGTCGCTGAGATAAACTGACGTGACAAATTTGGTGTCGACACATATCATGAGGGACTGCCTTTAATTACTTTAATGCATGACCAATCTTAGTAAGTGCATTAGATGGAAGAGGCAATATTGTATGGCATCAGAAAGCTGAAATGCCAGCTCAAAAGGCTTCAACGACACATCCTCATTCCTCATACTCTCTCTCTCTCTCTCTCTCTCTCTCTCTCTCTCTCTCTCTGTTAAATTATCCAAAAACAGAAAACACGCAATCCATGATGCATGCCCTCGTCTTGTAATTCATTTCTATATACCCCTATATGTATAGCCGTATATGTATATGCATGACTGATCAAAAGCTTTAATCCCCAACTAATCAGGATGTTTTCTTTTTCTTCTTTTTCCTTGTAATTAACTAATCAAGGATATTCTCTACTCAAACAATGCTAACGGCAATTTATTTTAAGGTAATGCCTAACTAATTGCCTCCCCTGTTGTCAATCTAATTAATTATTAATGGTTTAATGGTCTTCCCTCATAGAAGAAATTAAACCCCTTTTCATTTTCTAAAATATAGATTGAGGAGAAGGAATTAATTCAAGATGTACACAAATGAAGACCTGGAAACCTTGAGCATTCATGCTTTAATTTAGTGCTTTGTATTTAAAGCAAGCAATTAATAAAGATATCCAGATATATCTAGCTAGCTAGCTTTTTGAAAAAAATTATCTTTAAGATGGAGGACGTGTGTGCCTCTGCCTTTATTCTCATTGATGAGCCATACCTGACTCATGCATCAAAAAGTCTATGATTCACCAACTAGTTGCACCCCTTTAAATACATATGTGTAGAAAACAAGAAACTCATCATCCTCATTCCTCCGATCGATATTCATCAGTACTACTACAAGCTTCATTCCTCTTCCTAGCTCACTAATCGAATTTGTTTTCTGATACTAGTGGAGCTACGTACAACTTCATTAATTCTCTACAAGCTCGATCGCAACTACTTCGATCTTCTGATTAAGTGGTTACTTAAACAACAAGTGAAAGAGTTTGGTTTCTGCTCGATCGATTATCAAAGATGAAGGCTTCATTTCAGGTTCAGCTTGGAGGACAAGTTCTTGGTTATTTCCCAATCAATTCAGCAGCAGCAGCATCATGCACATTTGAGAGGTCCCCTATGAATGCAAAGAGACTCCTGCTACCTGCTCAGCATCATGTTGCTATTCAGTATGATCATGTTCCATCATCTGATCATCGTCGTGATCAAATTGGGTCTTCAAAACGGACACAAAGTAAGTAATTCCTTTCTCTTACCTCGAGCATTCTTATTAATTGTATGTCTAACGAGATATAGCCAAATTTGGTATGCCTAATCTGTACTAGCTAGATATAGGATCTCTCCTGCTTGATAAGTTCCGTTAGGATGACCTTAACTACGTACGTACTTACTTGTAAAAAATATGCTGATTAGTAATTCATTTATATGTGTGCAGTGAAACTGAGGCCTAAAATCAGTGAGACAGTGAAGGGAAAGTTGAGACTTGGGGCTAAGATTCTTAGAGCAGGTGGAACAATGGAGAAGGTGTTCAAGCATTTGTTTAGTAATAATGATAAAGCAGCAGGAGAGAAGCTTTTGAAGACTTGTCACTGTTATCTATCAACCACAGCAGGTCCTATTGCAGGCCTCCTTTTCATCTCCACACACAAGATTGCCTTCTGCAGTGACAAGCCAATCAAACTGTCATCATCGCCAAATCCAAATGGACAACTCATCAGAGTCCACTACAAGGTTGTGATCCCACTCAATAAGATAAACAGAGTAAACCAGAGTGAGGATGTGAAGAAGCCATCACAGAAGTACATAGAAATAGTTACTGTGGATAATTATGACTTCTGGTTCATGGGTTTCTTCAATTACCAGAAAGCTCACAAATATCTCCAACAGGCATTAATTTCTCAGGCTTAGTTAAGAACTTAAAAGCTACAACTGCTAGTTGTTAAATTGTGGATTCCCTCTGCTTGTTTGCTAGCTTCATCAGCAGAATCAGATCATGTAATTATACGATTACGGAGTGAGACAATTTGTAAATCAGTTACTTTTTCTAATGACTGAATGAGAAATCTTCTTTACTGTTATTTGTGTAGAATAATGTGGCTGTTCTACATACCTAGTTACCTCCACAAAATCATCAATTTATTTCCTTGATCTACCTGTATACATTGGATATTTGTTTGGAGTCGCTTTATTGTTTGGAAGGGTTTAATCTATTTGGTAATGAAAATATTTCTTAGATGCGGTACAGTCTGACTTTGTTCTGGGTTGCAGTCCTCAACTAGAAGAAACATTCAGATTTACAACACTAGACAAAAACAGCATGTTTTATTTAACCCACAACTACAATAGGAGAAACATGTTCAAATTATATATTGTCAGGGACCCATACAACACTTGACAAACCAACATTTTATCAGATTCCAGATTAAAACAGGGCAGAACTTGCAAGCTCAAAAGCAAACAGCCATTCTCAAAGAAAGACATCAGGCTCCCCTAAACTCCCGGTGAAGTTGACTTTACAAGATTGAGGAAACTGCAATCCGGCCTCATCACAGCCCCCCTTTGTAATTTGTGGGCATGACCTTACATCTAAGTATTTTAGCATCTGGCATTTCTCCAACACCATAGCTATCCCTGCCACACTGATTTTCGGGCAGTTACTAACCTTTAAGACCTTTAAGGTCAGGGTCAGCTCAACTTCACCACCATTTAAACCCTGGAAGGCAGCGTCTGACACCTCCTCGCAGCACCCAATGTCAAGAGCCTCGAGGTTTCTGCACTGAAGCAGAATGCAGCTCAAGGAAGAGTCTGTGATATTCAAACACCAATCCATCCGTAAGTTCTTGAGACTACCCTTACAAGAAGAGGAGGCCAGCAAATTTATTGATGCGTCAGATATGTCCCGGCAGCCACCAATGATTAAAGTTTCAAGATTTTTGCAGAATGTGGCCAAGGATATTATAGACTCATCCCCGACTCTGTAACAGTCCAATAGCTTGAGTGTCTTGAGAGAAGATGAACATGCCTTGGAGACACTGGAAACGCCAATGTCTCCAATGTTGCTGCATTTGTTGATGTCTAAAAACTCGATCTGTTGACATCCATTTACAAGGTCACTAAGTCCAGAATCAGAGATATTAGTACAGCCTTGGAGAGCCAAGTGTTGTAAAGAGTGACAATTGTTTGAAAGAGCATGTAATAGTGCATCGGTTATAAATCTGCAGCCGGCAAGATGCAGTGCGCGAAGGTCAGAGCAGCCCTGAGCAACAGCTGATAATCCTTTGTCTGTTAACTTTCTGCAATACGATACATCTAGAGACTGTAGTGATGAAAGACCAGATCCAATTGCAATGATTCCAGCATCCGTAACTCCTATAAATAAACAAAAAGCACTAAATTGATGAGGGTTGAGAGATTTAGTTGTCTTACTCTTATGAAGTTGAAAAGAAAGAAAAACATTAACATACTGACATAGAATGAGTGTGAGAGGCCGTGTTACCTGTTGATCAACCCAACATATATAACAGGAAGGAAAAAAAACAGCCTGCCTGAAATTGAATTGACAAGAGAGAGAGAGAGAGAGAGAGAGAAGAGAGACCTTTACAGTTTTGGAGAGTGAGGAGCCTCAAGCAGTTGAAGCCATTGGCAATGACGGAGAGATCAGAGTCGGTGACACCTGGATAGAAGGACCTGGAAAGGGACTGGGAGAGGTCGAGCTCATGAAGGCGGGAGAACCTGGCAGCCATTTTGCGGAGCATGTGAGGCCCCGCACGTGCGGACAGCCTCCTCCTCTCAGTGCTCTGCAAGTGAAGCCACCTCTTGCACACCAACCCGAACACCTCCTTGTCCCGCTGACTCTCCAGCTTGGCCAGCACCGATCGAAGCTCGTCATCTCTCAGTGCCTCGTTGATGCTTCCTCCCATTTGATCCATCCTAATCCTAATCCTAATCCTCCACTCCACACCCCCAATAATTGAAGGACTAGATCTTTTTGATTTTGGGGCTGAATTGGTAAGGAGGATTAGGGTTCTTCTCCTCTCCTCAGGAGAGAGTGTGAGAATTAAATGAAGAACAAAAGTCGTTTCGTTTCCTTTTCTCTGTGCGTGTTGCCCTTTCTTGCTATTTATTTGTTTATGCTAGTAAAGATGCAGATATAATTGGGCGTTTTGGTAAATTTGCTCCCTCCCTCATTGCGTGCTTTGAACTTTGAAGGAAAAGAAAAGGGCAAAGAGGGTGGACAGGTGGGTGGAGTGTCACTGTTACGCCAACCCAACCTTCCTCGGCAGAGAAATTCCATTTCAGAACAAGCTAAGCTAGCTAGTAGGCAGTAGCTACCTCTTCTCTTAATCCATTCACGATCTCACCAACCATACCATACACATGATTGTTATTACTAAAGCAAGGAAGGAACATTAATTTTAATAATTCCAATCACTTGTGTTCCTTCCCTCTCCCAAAAGATCGAAACACAGAGGTCAAATGATACGTTACTCGCTACAAGTGTGCAGTGCACACGAGAGGACAGTTTCTGATTACACATTCGTTCCTCAGAGACCGTCCCGTCCTCATCTATTATAGATCTCCATGATATACAAAAGACTGATTCTTTCAGAAAGATGGCTTGGCCACAATGGGAATGTAATTACAATTGCATACATAAAGCTCAGGGCATGAAAAAGCCATTGCTCAGATAACAGAATGACATTGCCTGTAATGCGGCTACAACATCTGGTACGCAATCAAAGTTCAAGTTGAGGGACTCTTCTGTATTAATGAGAATAACCTGTAGTTTGTATATTTGCTTCTACAATGTGAACAACAAAGTACCAACCAAAAAAATGAGCGCTGATGAATCAATTGGACAGCGTATACACTTTTGGAGGAAAAAGAATTGGAGTCATGGTCAGTGGCTCAATAATTTAGGTTAACGAGACTGTTTGCAACAAGTAAGCACACAGTCCTCCAGAAAGTGAGTTAGCTCAGAAGTATACAGCTTCGGGTCATTTCTGAAATGATCAACATGAGGTGTCGAGACAAAGTTGCAAGCCCTAACCTCATGTCCAGCCCTCCGCTGTTGTTTTATGAACGACTCCACAGATCCTGCAGGAATGACTCTGTCTGCAGAGCTGTAGATATATAATTGCGGACAGCTTGGTTGTCGTGCTGACAGTAAGCCCAAAACATCAGAAAGCCTCCTGCAATTCCACAAGAGGTTAGAAAAGTTCTTGCAAATACTCAACACTATACATATTCTGACATATGGCTGCTATATTGGTTTTCCTAAGATATATACACATTTCAAGGAAAAAGGATCCAAATCATATCCTTTACATCAACTACATATTTGCATACAGCCATACAGTAACAAATATGTGCATATATACTATATAAACACAACGTGCAAAGAGAAAAAGAGGAATTTGAGAACAACATCTTAACAATCACTCCAATTAATCAGGCATCTGGTTTCATTTTCCCCCCAAATAATAAAGCCAAAACTTTTTCCAGATAGACTACCTGTTTCCTATCCAAAACTAAACTAGACTGCCTAATACCAAGATAGATTACCTGTTCACTGTAGGAAGATTCAAAACCACCTCAAAGAACTTCTCCAAAACTAAAAGCAAAGCTGCCTCAGTTACTGCAGGTTTGGGTGCCACTACTTCCTTGCTGTCAACCAAAGCATCCATCCCTAACTCACTAGTGTCTGTGGTTCCTTTCGTTGCTACACTATGCTTTTTCAGTAAGGCTGCAGAGAAACCAGAAGCCCAGACCTACACAAAGACAAGAATAAGATTGATTAGACAGTCAGCAAAACAGAAATCATCAAAAGAAACCTGGGAAGCCAAAAACAACTAAAAAAGCAGATAACTTTCATGAAAGACTCAAACAGCCATTTGAAAACAGGAAAAGAAACAAAAAAGGTAACTGATAACTCATCCAGTCCCCAGAAAGAAATAGACAGGGTTAAAGAAACCGGACAACAGATAAAGGACAGTAACTGGAATGAAAGTGGTGGGATTCACAAGTACTGGAGTTTTAAGACTAATGACAAGGAACACTGAAGTAACAAGGAAAACTCAAGCTAACCAGCTCTGTAAAACAACATTGGGGAAGGTCTTGGTGTTAACTTCGGCTGTTAGAATATGATTAACCGAATTAAAGTATTGCATTACTAGTAATTTCACATGCAGTCGATTATAGTATTGCACCACTAATATACAGTAAAACATCATCCATATCTTGATACCAATGGTGACTTGGACCAAAAAGAAAAAGAAAAAAAAACATTGAGTATGTGATTGTAGATATGGTCTTTCAGTTTTTAGCAAGCATGAGTACAAAATCTGTGTTCTTTCCCAGTTGCAGAAGTGCTATTATCATTAACCTGCGGGTCAGGTGCTGCAACAGGTGCGGAATCCACAACGCAGCCCCGAATCCTGCCCATTACAGAAGGATCATGCTTCTGGAACTTCTCCAACATTACACCATACCTGTAACATGAAACCCAACAAACAAATGAAGATAAAATCTTAGACAAGCAAATCAGAGATATTAACATATCATATTGAGTTTATGCATAAAAGAGAGAGAGAGAGAGAGAGAGAGAGAGAGAGAGAGAGAGAGAAAGGGAAAGAATACTGACGTTAACCATCCGGTGTTGCTGAAAGTATGAAAAAGCAGGTTCTTTCCCTGCTCCTCTTCTAACCAATCAGCCAAATGAGTGACAAGCAGGTCAATGTGGTCTTCGACTTTACCACCAGGCTGGTATTTGAGAATGTCAGCCATGGGTAAAGTAAAGGTGATGACGTGAAACCCCTGGGAAGTATACCAGTCGGCATACCTCTTGAGATGCTTTTGCTTCGCGCCTAACCATCCCAGCAAAACGACCACAGTCCGCATCTTTGCAGATGAACAATCAGAGGTGCGGGAAACATCAAGAGCATTTGGCTCAGGCAAATGCCATGTGTAGGAGACGTCAGGGACGGAAGTGGATGATGATATTATGTCATGTTTACATGCAGCTGGGTTGGGCGCTTTGGCCAAGTGTGCAGAGTGATAGAGCTTAAGAAGAGCGGGGGAAGATGCAACCGAAGAATAGAGGGAATTGCAGTGGGAATTGGGAATTGGCAAGTTGATGGTGGGAACAGGTACTTGAATTCTGGAGATAAAGGAGAGGCTTGCGGCGAGCTTAGAAAGCGAAATGTCCGATGACAAAGTTGTCGTTGAAGTAGATAAATCCGAGGAGGAGTGGTTGGATTGGGATTGGGATTGGGATTGGTGAGAGGGCAGTATGAGGGAGAAGTCGGAAGAAAAAGAAGCAAAGCCAACAGCGGCGGCGGCGATTAGAGGGCGTTGAAGGATTCCAGACAAGGAACCCATGATGAAAATCTTAATCTCCTTCTCCTTCTCTTTCTCATGCCAATATAAACATAATAATGGAAGAAACAAGAGAGATTGGGAAAGCAAGCAAGCAAGCTGCAATGGGGGAAAAGTGAATTAAATATGAATGTTGAACAAGGAAGGAAGAGAATCAGAATTAAACACGCGAGAGAATTGAAATATCAGATCAGAATAATAATAATAAATGGAGGGCCAGGTATATTCGCGAATTGTTCTTACCTGGCTTGGGTTCCCTTGCGTTGAAGATCGGGCTGTCAAACGACGCCGCTGACAGCCCGACTATTCCAACGCGGCACCACCGACCAACAAACTCTCTCTCTCTCTCTCTCTATCCCCCAATTGTCTTTCTAAAAAGCACAAGAGATTTGCAACTCCCGGGGAGCTTACAACACCAACCAAATGATGCCACGTGTTTATCCTAGACGCGATAGCTTTATGTAGATTAGCTCTGCTCTCCAAGACAGCGGGAGAGAAAAAGACTCGTTTTATCCCCTGCGACGGTGACCCATTTGACAAAAATCAATTTCAGATTGAGAGAACAACAAACCCGAGTCCTCCGATTATATATACAAATTGATTGACTGATTGATAGTTCAAAATGAATTGAATTGAAGAGGATTGATTTAAAAAAAAAAAAATTTGTTGAATGAAGCTGAGAGATCGAGCTAGGGTAGGGTGACCTTGACCTGAATGTTGTTGATGAAATTGGTGATGAACTGTAATGGATACCAGCTACTCAATACTCTCTGCTCCTTACGCTCTGCAACACCAACCTCATTCATGTCCATACTAAATGTGATTTTACTTTAATCACAGTGCACCCAAAGAAAATACAACAACAACAAAAGAGAAGATATTTGTAGAATATTCCAAGACAATGCAGAATATCCCATCTCCATGAACAAGCTAGCACAAGTTCCGTATACTGTTGGTTTATACCAATACACATAATGCCATTGTCAGTATCTTTTCTTATGAATAGACTGACGGACATGGTTGAGAATATATGCCGCTGCATCACCATTCACCACTAGTACCCTAATTTCTGAAAAGCAAAACTGAATCATCTCATCATCATTGCAGACCTACATACAAACAAACTGTATTTCATCATAAAATCGTGTCGTGTCCAAATAGGCGGCTATAAGCTAACTCTCTAATTCTGCACGCAACAAACTAAATGTACCCATTAGCATTTCGCGCATCCAACAACCCTATCAGGGAAGGCAATCATCAAAATGAGATTCAACATATACTCTAAGATTCCAAATCACCAAATTCAATACGTAAGAGCCTCACATCCTGTTTACTACTAACTATATCATCATACATACCTACACCTACCTCATCCATTTCTATGTGGATATATGCTGTGTCAATTACTACACTACATGGCACTACTAGCTCGCCTTCATCACCAATTAAGAGATCACACTTCCCATATAGACCCTCTTTTGGACCTAAATTTAACATACACGACTTTGGAACTGACAATTTATGTCTGCTCCAACGGAAACCTTCCTGCTCCTTTGCAATCAATATCATGCGGTGTTGGCGACCCAAAAGTTGAGATACATACTTCATATCTCCTACAGCAAGGGCGCGGCGAACACGAGTAGATGAAACTTGTCCTCTGTCTTTTGAATCTGAGTTCGTGCTGATGGAGTGTTGGTTCTTGTCCATAACAGATTTTATGATGTAAGCCCCCATACCGTATTCTTCACACAACTTCACCAGCTCTCTCGCATCACCAGCTGCTTTATATCCAAATCGGTAGTTTTCACCTGCCACAATTAGCCATTGCAACCATTATTTAACACGTATATCAACTCCGGTATGCATGTTTGACTCATACGATGAAGGATACAATGATCTGCAATGCCCAATAAGTGTCTTGAAATAAATTTACCCGCCACAACCCCACGAACTCCAAACTCTTTCAATAACTTTTCAACAAATTCCCGTGGAGTGAGTTGTCGAACACTTGAAAATTGAATTTCAAACTCTGCAGGGACCATGTTACCACAATATGGAGCCCAAGTTGAAAGAACCCGCTTTCGATCACATTTGGCAACTATTGGAGCCCTGTTCAATTTACCAAGATAAGTTAACTTTGATGAATTTCTACCGAAAAACTAGAATATAGCAAGCAAACAAAGAAGTGGAGTTCCAATCTCATGAATTTGTCTCCCTATTGGAGCTCATATTAATAAACATCTTCTTCACCTCTTTACAACACAGTTTATTATTAATATATTTCTACTGCATAGAAGAAATCAGATAAAAGACTGAGAAACAAATTCAGTTCAGAGGACAGAGACAGATGTTCAATAGAGATGGCAAGGAGTCTTACCAACCTTCTTAATCTTCATCATTATTAAAAAGTGATTCTAAATAACAGGATTCTAAGGACAAAAGAACCAGAAAATACGAACTAGAAAAAAGGAAGGCAGTTCAAACAAATAATAAACAAAGAACGAGGGCGCACAGCTACAATACCTAGGTTCCCAACCCAGTACTTCTGCCATTCCAACAAATGATAAAAGAAATGGAGGTCCGACCTTTGAGGCTTGAATGGCAAGCTCTCGATGACCAATATGAAGGGCATCGAATTTTCCCAGTGCAACTATTCCTCCTAGGAACGATACCAAAATAAAAGAAACAATAAGTACATGGCTTAACTAAGCAGATGGTTATACCAATTATAAATTTTCAGTACAGAAAGCACATATGGAAAGCCTAGACATCTATAAAGAAAACTTAGTGAAAGAATGTTAGGATTGCAGCGATACAACTTGCTAAATGACCGAAAACACTTGGCAATATCGGAATGGTGCAAATGAATCGAAGGAGAAACTTCACAAGACTCGAGAGTGTTCTATGTCTATAAAAAGGATATGCGTTGCAGTTACTTAGGTATGAGAAAGCTTGTTGTACTATACTGATTTTGTATTAGTTTCTGCTCAGCAGTTGGTTAATTGATTTTAAAATTGAGCTTAGTAGAGTACTTTGAAAGTGGCGTCTCTAAGTTGTCATGAAGCTACTAAAAGAAGTGTGATAGAGTACTTGATGAATCAGCTAGGAGTAATTTCATCGACTGCAACACACAAAAGCGTTCGTACAGATAGACTAATCCTATACTTGCACAACTTAGCAACAAGTTTCTTTATACAATGTGACGAGCATGCTGGTGAACAAATGAAACAGGGAAAGAGGTGGGAAGAAAGAAACCTGCGACTGAGGACAATACGTCGGAGGGAAGCTCGCGGTCGTCTTCTTGTTGGCTTTGCAAAAGAAAAGGAATCAGAGGTTAGACCACATACAAATATATATATTGCATGTGAAGGATTCAACATCAAAACCAAACCATGATAAGCACAATTGAATCAATTGATTTACGCTGATCCCTACATTGTATCTGTCCATGGAATCAATAAGACTACAAACATTATCACCCATTCTGGGTTACTTGCTGCCCCACAAGTCTTAAGAAATACATAAAAATAAACAAAGTTGTCAATTTCATTGTGTGATGAGTATCAAAATAAGATGAAAATAAATAATTGGAAAGGTTGAATGGGAATAGGGGATGGAGGAGTGAGTAATTCAAGTACCTGAAACAGTGGGAGAGTGTAGGAATGTCGGGGGGAGACTTGGAATGAATGATAGAGCGTAAAGACGAGATTCTACGAGCAGACAAGGGTTTGAGAGAGCGTCGTACTCGTAGCCCAGCGATTCGAGTACCCAATCCAAAGCCAAAGACGAACCCAAAACCAAGTTGGGGTTGGTGGTGGTGGCGGTGGCGGAGGTCGCAGTCTCGCTGACGTAGGTGATTCGAGAGACGAGAGCCACCACCACTCAACATTATTTGCTCTTTCCCTCAAAACTCAACCCACTCGCTCAAAAGTCGAAACTCACAACAAAACCTTTTCAACATTCGTCCCCCTTCTTACTTCTTACTTCTTACTTCTTACTTCTTACTTCTTACTCTCCTCCTCAGCCCAACTTTTAGTAGTCACCGCATTTTTGCTGTTTTCTTTTTCACTTTTTCTTATCTCCCATGTTACATTTCTCTCTCCTTTTTTTTTTTTTGCTCCCTCGGTTATTTGTTAGTATTCGGATCGAGGCAGTAAAGACAGATTAATCCCCACTATAGGCATATGAACCCGATTCGCCACAAACACATGAATCCAAAGGCCAATCTAGGCACAAACCAGTGGGAGTTGAGACTCAAACAGTATACATAGGGGTTTCATATTAGGCTGCTCAACCAACTTTATTTAATTATAAAATGGATATGTTGAAGGATATCGACATAATGTGTGCCTCTTCAAACTAGGGTTTAGAGTTGTAATAGGAAAGTACCCTAAGTATACTAATTGTATTCCGATTCTGTTACCTTTTGTGTACTCTGTAAACTCCCTATATAAAGGGCTCCTATTATCAATAATAAACACAATTCTATTCTCCTACAACACGTTATCAGCACGAGTTCTAACCCTAGCTTCAGAAAAAAAAAAAAAAAAAAAAAAAAAAAAAAAAAAAAAAACCTCTTTCTTCTCTGCCGCCAACCTAAAAAAACAAGAAAACAAAAAAAAAATTTGCGAACCCGGCCTCCTCCCCTGCAGCCTACACAAACCCGCAAGCTTTCTGCTTGCTACCGCCACCACACCAGCAGCCCACGCTGCACAGACGCCCTCCTGCGTCGCTGCCCTTGCAAACCCAGTAGCCCAGCCCATTCGGCCTCCTCCCCAGCGCCCCCACGCCCAGACGCCGCCACCCGCTGCTGCTTTTGCGCACCCGTCTGCAACCCAACTGCGTACCAGCCCGCCGAGTGACGCTCCCCCGCGCACCAGCCCGCCTACTCGCTCCCTGCAGCCGCCTGTAACCTGCCCGAAGCTGCTGCCTATCTTGCACTGCCCCCGCCACCTGCAGAAAGAAGAAGAAGAAGAAGAACAGAGGAAAGAAGGAAGAAGAAGACCGAAAAAAGGAAGAAAAAAAAGAGAGGGACCCGGCCCGAAAAAAAAAAGAAGAAGAAAAAAGAGAAGAGAAGGCTGGGCCCGAAAAAAAGAAGAAGAAGAAAAAAAAAAGGAGAAGAGAAGGCTGGGCCCGGAAAAAAAAAGGGAAGAAGAAGAAAAAAAAGGGGGGAAGGGAGAAGAGCAGCCACCAACTGCCAATTTCCGACAAGATTCCAACTACACGCCTGCATCAACACGCGCGTGTCTTCAAGTCAAGAACAATCACGTAAGTTTTTATAATTAAGGTTGCTGCTTTCTTGTATTTAAATTCCTTTTATTTTATGCAAATATTGGAATATATGTTGCCCAATGATTTTGAGTACTTAACGAAGCAGAATTGTGGGGATTCACGCTTAACGAACTAAGAGTGTTCGTATGAAAAAACGAACTAAGAGTGTTCGTATGAAAAAACGAACTAAGAGTGTTCGTGTGAACTAAGAGCGTTCACAATGCTTGGACTAAGAGCGTCCGTAAGCATCAAATTGTGACCATATTAAAACATCATTGTTGGTCTAATCCAAAAGAGATTCTTGGAAATTGATTTCTTAGTAGCATAGCTCGGAAATCTTATTATTTTAGTTTTCGTGGAAGTTTAGCTCCGAAACTAATTTATCTTCTCTTCTTATTTTCAGGATGTCGAATGAACCTAGACTCGACTTTCCCATGCTTGACTTAACAGGCTCGGATTACCACAGTTGGGTAACCGATGTTGAGAACCATCTCACTTCAAAGGGAATATTACCCATAATCCAAGCACCTAACCCGGATCTTATGTTCAACCGAATATCTACAAAGCATGCTCAAGCAGTTATCTTGATGCGACGCCATATGGACAAGGCACTCAGATTGGAGTATATGTCGATCAAGGATGCAAGAGAGCTATGGGTAGCGCTAGAAGAGCGTTTTGGCAATGTCCAAGATTCCCTCCTCCCTGACTTGAAGGTTCAATGGAACAATCTGCGTTTTGCTGACTTCAAGTCTGTTGCTGAATATAATTCAGAAGCTCTTCGCATACAGTCCATGTTGAAGTTTTGTGGACAACCTGTCACAGAGCAAGAGCTAATTGAGAAAACTCTCTCCACCTTCCCCGTTTCAGCCATTGTGGTATCAAAGCAATACCATACTGAAGTCAATGCTGGACGGATCACGAGGTTTCATAAGCTTATCAATATTATATCTGTAGCCTAGAAACATGATAACATACTCGTGAGGAATTATAATTTAAGGCCCATTGGAACTAAGAGCGTTCATGAGGCGAATTATAATGCGCCCAAAGGAGGGCGCAAGGAGCGGTACCCTAAGAATAAGGGATATGAGGGACGTATGAGTCCATATAACCGCCCTAACAAGGAAGGAAACCGCAAGTTTGGTGTGGATACACGTGGTGGTAATCCCACACGTGGGAGAGGTGGTCGTGGTGGTGACACCAACCCTCCTAGGGAACGCCCACAAGGTGCACAACGTGCACCTCAATTAAAGGGAGGCAACCGCAATGATGAGTGTCATCGATGTGGATCAATTGAGCATTGGTTCAAGCAATGCAAGGCAAGTGAGGAACTAGCTGAAAGATACAGGGCATATAGGGACCTGAGAGAGCAAGAAGTGTACCTTGCAGAAGAAGAAGAAGATGGTGGAGATGTCAATCTCACCATAGAGGACTTCAAAGCTGAAGATGAAGTGCACATGGATGCAACAGACTTTGATTAGATTAGTCATTTTTATTTTTCCGAGAACTTTTGTAATGGCAATTTGCCTTAGTCAATAAATGACAATTATATTAACTCTTTCTTATGTGGCGGACCTAATAAAATGTGATGTCTAGGAAAGTCATTGAGATTATTGGTACTTAAGAAAGCCTTGCTCCACCAACATCTCTCTCTACTTCCCTGGTCATATTTGATTGGAGTTACCAAATGGATAGAGTGACTACAATGTGTCTTACTTTGATTTTATTTTGGATTAGACTTTGGAAACTTTGATGTAATCATTGGCTATTAATAAAGTGTCAATTCTTTTACTTAATGTCTTGGACATACCTTAATTCGAACTTTATTATATAAGAGCCAATGGTTTTCATGTGGAAACACATTATGAGAATGGACAGAGTTCCTTTGCATCACCTCTAATGACTACGGACGTGAACGAGTATTAGAGAAACTTATGTGTCGCTCTAGTGGGTTGTATGCAACCACTATTTGAGTTATTGAATCCAACTATGTCATGAGAGACGACTTATGGGATTTTGACACATATAGGCTTTGACATGATGATCCGTGTATTAAAGACTTTACACGGACATCCATTTTCAGAACGAAGAAAAGTAAGAACCAAGAATTGGTTCGAGGAGCTGCACATGCGCCTCATGGCGCCATGATTGTGCAAAGACAGGCCATACATGGCCAGTGCCGCCTACCCCCTGCGGCAAATACATGGCATTGATGCCATAAACTCCTCTCTCTAATTCTCAAGTCTATTGTGACATTATGGCTTAACCAAAACCTTTATTGGTTGATTATAAAGCCCATGTTTCGTTCTGTAAAGCCTGTTATTTAGGATTGAGACCATCCTATGCAAAGGAGATTGAGGAAATAATTCCATTCTCACAAAGAATCTAAGGGAATTCTATGGATTTGATCAACCAACTTGCGGACCATATAGATGTTTTATGGTGTTGGTTGATACGCAAACACGCTGGTCACGTGTTGGGCCATTATCCACTCGTAATGCTGCTTATACTACACTCCTAGCACATAACATATGGCTACGGGCTCACTACCCAGATCATCCCATTCAGTCAATTTGACTTGATAATGCTAGAGAGTTTACATCGACAGTTTTCGATGACTATTGCATATCATTGGGTATTGATATCAAGTATCATATTCCCAGGTACACACCCAATTGGTCTCGCGGAAAAGCCACCATTAAACGACTACAATGGTAGCCCGGACATTGCTAATGCTCACCAATATTTCCGCTTGGGTTATGCAATAACGCATGCAGCTATGCTAATTCGTCTACGACTCATAGCAGCCACTCAACTTTTATTTGCGTTACAGCTAGTGACTGGGTTCGAGTTTAATATCTCGTATTTATGCATATTTGAGTGTGCGGTTCATGTGCCAATTGCGTCGCCACAGCGCATCAACATGAGTCATTGCAACGAATGCATATATATATATATATATATATATATATATATTTGTTGGACATGAGTCTCCAACTATAAGTTCGCTATGTAGAACCCTTGACAGGCGATCTCTATTTCGCTGGATTTGCGAATTGTCACTTTGATGAGACAGTCTTCCCGTCGTTAGGGGGAGATTAGAACGTCAATGTTCAACAGGAACGACAGGAATTGTCGTGGTCTGTCCCCACTATGTCTCATCTTGATCCCCTAAAAGTGACGAGATCACATATACCTGCTGCAAACATGCCTGCAAGGATTGATGTCCCCATAAGAGGACATGGTGCCACCCAGAGAAGATGGGTACTGCACCACTACCATGGATGGTAGTATGGTGACGCCACAAAGGTGGCATAATGGCGTCATAGGCCATGGGTTCCGCTAGAGAGAGTAGGAGACCCATAGGTTCGATGGATTCTCGCCCTAAGAAGAGAGCGAGTTTGGCACAACTTGATCCATTGATCATTGATACTCATAATCCGTCTCATGAGAATATTTTGGATTGTGGTTATGTCCAAGAGACATCGTTGGGGGACGCCTCAATGATAGAACCAATTCCTGAAAATATAGAGATCTCTACGAACTACACTAGTGTACATGAGGACGTGGAATTATTGAGGCCAATGACATTGAACCTTACTCCGTTGAAGAATGCCAACGTAGAGAAAATTGGCCTAAATGGAAAGATACGATCCAGGTTGAATTGGATTCACTAACGAAGAGGAAGGATTTCGTGCCTGAGATGCCAACACCTCCTAACATAAAACCTATTGACATTAATAGGTCTTCGTTAGATAGCGTGATGAGAAAAGGAGATGGTAATCTCGCCTTATGGCGCAAGGTTTCTCACAACGCCCTGGAATCGACTACGAGAAGACATATTCTCTCATAATGGATGTCATTGCACTCCACTACCTTATCAGTTTGGTAGTTTCCAAATAACTGAACATGCAGCTTACGAATGTGGTCACTATGTATCTCTATGGGGATCTAGATACATAATATAATGAAGGTTCTTGTGGACTTTATTTACCCAAGTCAAGTGGCTCTAGACCACGGAGCGCATTTACAACGAGGTTGAAATGCTCACTAAAATGACTACTTGATTGGGAAGGGATATGATGAACTATGCCCACGCGTTTCCATGACAAGTTCCGAATTTGCAATTGTCGCGGTTTATGTTGACAAACATAATTGGAACCCTTGAGAGTTAAGGGAAACCGCTGAACACCTGAAATCCGAGTTTGAGAGGAAGGACCTTGGGAGAACACGGTTTTGTCTAAATTCAGAACTTGTATACCGTGTCAAGAGACATTTTGATAAAGTCAAAGATGCACCATGGTCTTCCGTAGTCTTGGCCCTAAAAGGGATCCGTTTCGTCCCAGGGATGATGACGAAGACGTGTTAATAGCGAAAGTGCTTACTTATGTACAATAGGCGCATTATTGTACTTAGCACAACACAAGACCGGACACCTCAATTATTATGAACTTGTTGGCTAGACATAGCCCCGCGCCAGCGCAACGCCATTAGATTGGTATAAAGACAATCTTTCGATATTTGAGAGGTACGATTGATATGGGCTTGTTCTATCCCTACAGAGAAAAGCGACAACGGAAATGCAGGATCGGACTCCACAAGGCAAAATGCCACATTCCGTGCTCCTCCTCCTCTCTATCAAAATGACAACAAGCACTTCTAAATACTGAAGTGAACCAAATCCGATAAGAGGATAATGTAGCGGACTTATTTACTAAGTCGTTACCAAAATCCACCTTCGAGAAACATGTGAAGAGCATCGGATTGAGAAAGTTATCCAAACTCCCATGATTGTAGCAATCAGGGGGAGATATTGACATCAGGGGGAGGCATGATGTCTACATGTTCGATCTCGAAGAGTGAAGGACGTGTTGTGCTCTTTTTGTCCTTCGACCAGGGTTATTTTTGTCCCACAGGGTTTTTGTTACCTGGCAAGGTTTTTAACGAGGCAACAATTAAAGCGTCATCACCAAGTTTGAGCGGCACAAGGGGGAGTGTTGAAGGATATCGACATAATGTGTGCCTCTTCAAACTAGGGTTTAGAGTTGTAATAGGAAAGTACCCTAGGTATACTAATTGTATTCCGATTCTGTTACCTTTTGTGTACTCTGTAAACTCCCTATATAAAGGACTCCTATTATCAATAATAAACACAATTCTATTCTCCTACAACAGGATACAAATTATGCCGCATATGATTTTTCTATGACTTCCTCTCATAATATGTTTGTATTATTCCTCTCAATGTATCATAAACTAAATTTTGAATTTAACAGATTCAAGTCATGTTTCTATCAAAGGAAAGGAAACAAAAATGTATATGGTGCTTCTATTCATAACCTCAAAATTGATATTTTTTTTTTTTTTTGAAAGGCAAAATTGATATTATTTGGACCTCCCTGTTATGTTTTTTCAAAGTTGTCAATTTATTTAAAATGACCAAGAAGACCAAAAAAAAAAGGAGAAAAGCGGTTTTGTTTTCTTACCTCCAGCAAAATATTCATTCTCCAACATGAGAGTGATGATTCAGTAATGAACAATCAAAACCCCATTTGGTAGCCTTCATATGTGGTATTCTTTATGAATTTTTTATTATATTCTTCTTTTTAAACTAAAATTCTAGATGAGTGCTGTTTTTTTCCCCTATATATGTTCTTTTCATGTCAGAAATTATCTTCTGCTCGTAAGACATTTGATGAATGAATGGTATCATCATTAAGCAATATTTTTGTTTACGTTTTTAGATATGATTTGCAATATTGTGGTTTTATGTTTCTATTCATACCTCAAGACTCAAGTGTTGTGATTTTCATACATTTTGAAATTATGAATAGGAACACCCAAACGTATATTAATAGAAGGAAAAAATAAAAATGGGGACCTTTTTAACATGTCCATAAGATACCAATAGCGATTTAGCTTGGTGTTTGGTACTTGGACTGTTTGAAAATGCCCACTCCATACCATGTATATAAAAGCGGTCGAGATCAGGCCTAGCACCCGCACACATCCAGCCCCTGGTTTGAACTTAAACCATTTAAACCAGTCATATGTTTCATATTCGTTCATAGATCGACTTGTAGTATATTGTCAATGGCGGATTCGGATCACAAGTTGTATCATATTGAATTCTATGAAGACTGTATCACGACTACCGTAACCGGAAGCCCCCATATCGTCGATCAGTGGGTTAACGAAACTTATTACTTGCATGGCAGTGGCAGCCATGAGATGAACTTCTTTGTAGGGCTCGACACCGAATGGCGCTTCGACCCTGAAGCTCATGATTACCAAGTCGCAATCATTCAACTCTGTGACGTTCGTCGCCGTTGCCTCATCTTCCAGTTTTCTCAGCAAACCCAAACCGGCGAGATAATTAACAATGCTCCTCCTCATTCTCTCACCACTTTTCTGGCCGACCAAAACATCAGCTTTGTTGGCAAGCAAGTTAAGGAGGATGTTAAACGTTTGGCTCGTTTGGGATTGCATGTTTCACGTGCTGTGGATGTGTCTCATATGGCCGCCGAAAAGTACAGAGACAAAAGCCACAGATGCAAGGGACTTAAAACCTTGGCCATGGAGTTCCTGAACAAGGAGATGAACAAGCATAAGGATATCACGCTGAGCCGTTGGGACGTTGAGCAACTAAGTCTTGCCCAAGTCGAATATGCTTGCATTGATGCCTTCGTTTCGCTTCGACTCGGAATCCTACTCAGTACTACTAATGATCAGCTGGATCATCATCATCCCATCAATGACATAAAACAAAGCCAGCATGCTGCCCTGTCTAGCTAGCTCAACCATGCCTCATATCGATCAATATGTATCAATAAATAAGATTCATCAGAATCGTTGTAATTTTGCCCATGTTTATCTATTAAAAATAAGGTAATTATTAACTCGATCTTGAGCATATATGCCTTGCTTTGCTTTTATATATTATACGACGATATTTTGTTGATCCAGACAAAGATTAATGTAGTGATCGTAGCCATAAACAAATGAGTAATGAGCTAGTGCCAATGTGTCATACAGTCATGTTATGGAAGAGGCCAGGAATCCAATGTGTCAGGCAAGCAATTGCCTAGGGATACAATTTGAACCTTGCTCTCCGTGAATGTGTAAGCTGATAAGGACTAGGCATTGCAACTTTGGACTGTTTTTCTTGTTTTTCTTTTTTGTCTGAAGGTCGACACCGCCATCACACACCATTACCATACCAGCTTTCAAACCCCTTTACGTATGAGTACTTGAATTATCCATTGTTCATCGGGAGATGTTATATACATTTGAAAGCATTTGATGAAACAATGTCAATATCTCTTTGCTAGCACCCTCAAATCAGTCAAATGTAACTTTACATCATAATGAAACTTATGTGGTAGTAAATAGTGACTAGTGATGTTGCAACTGAAATTTGAACTGCAGGTTAAAGAACATCATATTACAGAAACCATTCGTTAATGCGAAGCTTCCATTGCACTATAAATAAAAAAGATGTACATATTGGAATCGCCCACACCACTAGCTCTGCAAGGCACCATATAGATTGCAACAACAAAACTCCGTCACAATTTCTATGCAACTCCTTGACCTACTATAGAAGAGGGGCTAGCAAAACCACAAGACAACTAGCCCCAACTAAATAAAACGATATTTCTATTTGACATTGACCTCAATCTTCCTCTCTCTCGACTATTCTTTTCCTTTATCATCAATTTCTTCCAATCACTCACTACAACTCACACAAATTTAATTTATCCTCGAGCTGTTCCTCCTTCCCCACCACTTCTTTTTTGCCCTATCAACAGTACCCTCTTCATTTCCAAGCTTAGTCAACACCACCTTTGTCTCCCGAAGTCTTGCACCATAATCCTTCTTCCAAGCCTCAAACATCTGCTTCAACCTTCTAAGCTCTCGGTCTGGATTCAGACTTGCTTCAACTTGACCAGATTTTACCTCCACCAAGAACTTGGCGTCATCACCAAATACTTGACTCCTCTGGTCAAATTCTTCAGTCAACCGGCTTATAACACTCAAACCGGCACTCATGGGTCTTCCCCCATTGCTATCTTGGCCTTTATGGTTGCTTCCTGTATCCCAACTGTAGTCGCGATCATCACTTGCATTGACCGATGCATCAGAATTTCTCTCAGAATCATCAATGGCAAGGCTCTTCTTGGCAATTGAGAGGCTGGATTGCAGGGATCTCATTTGTTTCTGCCATACTTCTTCCATGGATTTCATTTTCAGCTCATATTCAGACCAGCGGTTCTCATACTGTTGGAGGCGTTGGTGGAGAATGTCGTTCTCCTCTTCCTTCTCTCTCAAGGCAGCTTCAGCCTTAAGAACACGACGTTGTAATTCAGCTAGAAAAGATGATTTGACCAGCACCTCATCTGACTCGTTCGCCTGTTTGAGATTCTAATTGTTAATTATTCTCAACAAGAATGCATGACAACCTTGTGCATTTGCGCACACAAATACCACACATGCTCAAAAATTATTTACGGCCATTGTCACAAAAGATACAGAAAAAACTTGTCTAGTTGTCGGCCAAATGAGGAGTGCTATTGTGAGCTTAATCTGAGAACAGACACAATAGAGTGCAAATGACAGCCATACAAGTTCAGGGGTCATACAGATACAAAGGATATAGTGAAGGTGCAAAGGCCATAATGCACTAATGAGGAAGCTAGAAGAATCAAGGAATACCTTTGTGCTCCCAGGTTTCATTAATCCTATACCTCCTGAGCATCTTCTGACAAACCAGCCACGATAAACTGCAAAGATAGCTTAGACAATCAAACAAACGAAACTAATTTGGGTAGACATTGACATAAAATATAGCCACAAGTTTCAGGTTAAATGTTTTTACTTTGGTTAATAAGATCAAAAAGCAGTTGCTACCATCCTTATGTGAAAATTAGCTACAAGTTCTTTGATTCTGAATACAATCATAATGTATGTCCTTATCTGTTTTATAACTTTTATTAGGTTTCAGGGTTTAGGGACAAGGCTTAATATACCTGATTGTATCACGATTGATGCATCACAAATGTTAATGAATTTCTTCCTTGCAATCCTGCTTTTCATCAGCTTTTGTATGAATACAGCAGCTCTATGCCTCTGCAGTAAAACTGCATACTCCTTTCTCGTTTTCTCTCCCCTTACAACTGAATGAAGTAATTGAAATTATATATCAAATATCCCAGTTTGCTTCCTGGCAAAAATATGATATGATTCACCAAAATAGATAGGAGCAAGTCAATACAGGATTGAAGCGTGGTGATTCCTCTTCTCAGCTCCTTAAGGTAACATCGAGCTTGGTGTCCTCTAAAGCAGCTTTGAACGCGTAAAATACCATGGAGTGTACGATTTCTGGTATCCTCAAGCACCCCAATCTGCACCGAATTTTTTACCACATTTCAATCACACTTATAAATGATATTGAATCCGTCTTCACAAAAGCTGGCACCAAACCAAGACAATAAAACACAACATATTTTTCACTTTCCCCAAAAAGAAGCACAAATACATAAATTTACCTGTCCAGTACGGAAAAACAATTTTGTATAGCCCACTTGATACATCTCTGGTAATATATTGAACTGATGAAGAATAGCAACTGAAACACTAAGTGGCTCCTGTGATGCAACATTCTCCAGCAGAAGAAAACCATATCTATACAAGATTTAATAACACAGACCAACAATAATTAGACGCTGGAGAGAGGTATAAAGTATCTGAGAGCTGAAACAAGTGAGGTTATCTTTTGTTACCTTCTTGCAAACTTCTGGTGAGACATTCTGGTAGGAAAGCCAGATCTCGATATTCGAACCACTTCAAGGACTCCACAGCATCTTAGCTGCTGCAGGACAAGTCCTTGCTCATATATTCCTGGAGATTGACTATTGTTGGGCTTGATACAACGTATGAAATGTGGAGTGGTGTTCTCAAGACGTTTCATCAGTAGGAACAATTGGCCCTAAACACGAACACAAAAAAGTGAATCAAAAAAATACAATAGCCAAATAACCAAACTCATTTATTGAAAGTATTCACTTTTCAAGAATGTGACATATTTAAAGGACAGATAGTATACATGATCATGTTACCACCCAAAGTCATTTATTGAAAGTATTCACTTTTCAAGAATGTGACATATTTAAAGGACAGATAGTATACATGATCATGTTACCACCCAAAGTCATTTATTGAAAGTATTCACTTTTCAAGAATGTGACATATGTAAAGGACAGATAGTATACATGATCATGTTACCACAATCCTGAGAGCCAATAATCATGTTTAATTAGCAATCATGTACAGAAATCTAAAAAAATGAAAAGCAGCATACCTTAAATTTTGTTGCAACACTCAGCTTCTGGGAGTCTGCTCCACCTAATTTATGCAAGGGGCCAACTACAGGCTTCTCAGATCGATTGAGCATACTAGATGCAAATATCTGAGGAAGGTGGCATGAGCATGAGGAAAGAAGCTGAATGGAATCCAAATGCAGCAAGTCTCTATTCTTCTCCAAAAAACCTGTTGTGTCATACGTAACCTGAGTGGAAGAAGGGGGACTGTTAGGACCCGAGCCTACTTAGGTGGTAAAGGATGGTCTAGACAGGCTTTGGGTTCAAAATCTGACAGCTCAAGAGAATGTTTTGATGTATTCTGACATGAGCCCTGTGCGTGTTCAGTTCTAACTATAATCAACATAAAAGTCCTGTAGCAAAAGACAAGATTAAATAACACTCGAAATGAATTAATCACAAAGAGTACCTCTCCAGCATAATGACTGATAGTAAAGGCTTTGTCTCGTTCTCCTCTAAAAGAAGAATTAGAACTCAGATGTTGCTTAAGCTTGTTGGCGAAGGTCAAATCACTACCATTTGGGAAAGTGGACTCTTCATCTAAGAGGGACAGTAATCCCAACGGTCTCTGCATTTTATATTGTAAGAAGTTTCAGAGAAATGGATACTGTAAAATTTAGCTTCAAGCACTAGACTTCATAGTTAAATAAGGGACAATCATAGAGAAGGAATAAGTACAGTGACTTAACGTACAAGCTTCACAAACCAGCAAAATAAGAGGTGCACATCAGTTTATGCTTCAATTAATACTTGACTAACAATTTGGACATGCCTAATCGCAATATATTAGGTCATCTTACATATGAAGAATTAATTAGGAATCTTTCTGCACAATAAAATCCTCAACCATGCACGAAAATCTTGATTATTATGTTATCTTTCAAGATGTCAGTCAATTACTTCCTTCGAGTGCAATTATAGATATCATGAACAACTATGAACATATAAATTATGTCAAACTTCTATATGAGGCCACAAGCGATTATGAAGTACAAAATATAACTTTTATACAGTCATGAAGTTAACAAGTTACTGTACAGTACAAATTATGAAATGCATACACTTAAGCTGATCATTGACAAGTTCACTACCTTTTCAAAAAGGCCAAGGCAATCTTGGTTGTCTTCAAATTCAACTCTTGTCCAATCAATGCCATCCTGAATATATTCCTGAAAAAGAAAATAGCAGTCAACATATAAGTCTCTGCTCTCATAAAGCTCTCCATTCAATTAATTTGTTCAAGGTCTAAATACAGAGCAATAAATCAGGAATTGGTTAAGAATTTGGTTCACACAAGGCAAGCACAGTCTCTTTCATCATTGGCTAAACACCAAATCTTTGGTCCTTCCTTCACCTCATTATTATAGTTTTCTTAACAGACAAGCAGAAAAGTATCACAGACGTTTCCATGTAATGAACTAACATGATACACAGAAGTAGGACTAAGTCTCTATAGATAAGCAGAAAAGAATCACAGGCGTTTCCATGTAATGAACTAACATGATTAGTGGGACTAAGCTCTGTCTCTACCAGTTATACTGATGAAAAGGAAATATGGAAGATTACCTCCTGCTCTAGTTTGAACAAGTGGCGATTGAAGTGCTGCTGCAATCTCTCATTTGCATAATTAATGCAGAATTGTTCAAAACTATTTCTCTACAGAAAAAGACAAATGTAAAGTTATAAACACTTGCAAAATACTGACAGAGTTCCAATGAAAGTTTAGATGAAACGTACATCAAAGGATTCAAAACCATAGATATCCAGAATGCTAATAGATCTGCCAGTACGCCGCTTTCCTACTGCAAGTGATTTGTTAATTTGTTCAACCAACCACTCAAACAAACATGCATAGATCGACTTTGCCAAAGCATCTCTCGTATCGACAGCCTGAAAGATGCAAAAACATGTTAAGGATGGCCGGATATCAATCAATTTTGTTGGGCTTTATTTCCATTTATAACTTATTCAACACCAAATGGAACCACCCAGTGGAAACTGAACCAAACTACTTTTAATCTGCTGATGTGTTAATCATCTAAATGCATATCAGATGAACTATATTTTCATTTCTTACCTGTGATAGTGTTAGCTTTTGGACAATATTGTCATTACCAACTCGCATTTTGCGAGTTGATAAAGCAAGCATAAGCTCCTCCGGGCAACATCCAACCAATTTAGCAACAGTAAACAAACCTGGAGATGAAATTTGCATCTTTTAGAACACAAAACTCAGGAAAATAAAAAAAGGACAGTGAACTATAAGGGTAAACTTAAACAGTCTAAAATATTATTATACAGCCCATACAGTAAAGCTGAATGATCCCAAAATATATGTTCGACTTAGAGACTTACTCTCACTACTAAGATTTCAACATTGTGATTCTGGAGATCCTACCAGATCCAAGGACCAAAGTTCTTTTTTCCCATTTGGAGACCAGCACATGACAATTTAAAATTGTTAACTTATACACTGGGGAAGGAACTAACAAATGGATTTCATGCATATAAATAATTCACAGTCCCCCAAAAGAGAAGGTTGAGAACTATCAGACATACAAAGATAGCTCAATATTCTTCATAACAGGATGCATGTTCGATATGATTTGAAAATCACAATGCTTCATGGCAAACACCACTTGTAAAAAACAAAATATGACTATCATATAGATTCTTTTTTTTCAGTCTATCATCAACAGTGTGTTACCTTCATCTGCCACAGCTTCCACATGATTTTCATTATCAATCACACTAAATGAGATGTTTCCCAGCCACAAGACTGCAGCAAGCATTGCAAAGACACTTTCTTGGTCTTCCTTGTTAATATGGACGACATCTAGAGCTTCCTGAAAATAGTGAGTTCACATGCATGTAAATACACATTCCTAATCATATATCTTTATGAATGCACAGGAAGAGATGATCTGTTGAATTAAAAATGAAAACCTACCTTGACCACACGAAATTCTTCAGCATCATCAACTCCAGTAATGGAATAACAATTGCTTTGCTGCAGATATTTGTACTCATCTGCACTCTTCAAGTTCAGCATCTCTGTCACATGCAATCAAGGGAACCAAAAATGAAAATGGTATTGGAAAAGAACATAATTTGGCAATAAAAATAGTTGAACTTTTAAATCCAGCCAATACACAAAACATACTGTGCATTAGCTATAAATACACACATTAGGTTATAAGCATGCATCTACAAGTTGTGCAGGTGTGCTAGGTGTTTGTGATTGACGTAAGTATTTAGCTGAACCTATAATAGAAGACACAATAAATTGGTTTGAGGGCAACATGGATTATAACAATCAAAATATAAGGTATTGGACAATATACCAAGTCGTGTTGAAACATATAAAACTACTAGCAAAGATAAATGGCAATAATAACCTCTAAGAGCAGGTGGAGCTCCAGCACACAGCTGATAAAATATATGGTATGACCTTTCTCCCTCAGTGCATTGGACGACTCTAGACTGTTCAAAAAATTCAATCTATCAATGATTTGTATAAAAAATTAAACAGATCAGAATCAAAGACCAGAGGGAGGAATAATTACCTTTTCAAGCAAAACTGTCACATACAGCAGCAGACAAAAGAACAAGTCAGATTAAACATCTGTTTATGTATGTACATATGTAAGCAAATACAACTTCACCCAGGAACTTCAGAAGTACAAGTGAACTTACAAGTTTGAATGTTGGCACCAGATATCTTTCCAGTTTCACTAAAGTGGATTTCAATCAATTTTCCCTGCATTATATGTTCTCAGAGTTACACTACATCAAGGGACATCCTTGTATCTTTAGTTGATTCTTTTAATGTTAAAATTAAAAGAGCAAAAGAATGAAGGAAAAGGGGATAAAATAGGAATAGTTGAAGGAGACTGTTAGTAGATGATTAATGGATGCAAATATAATTATAAATAAAAGAGACAGCATTAATGAGAAAAAATGGGAGCTTACAAAGCGACTTGAGTTGTCATTTCTTAATGTTTTCGCATTACCAAAGGCTTCTAGTATCGGATTAGTTTTCAATATTTCATGTTCTATTCCACTTCCACCTCCAAGTGCGGCCAAATATTGCATTGCTATCTTTGCAGTTTCAGTTTTTCCTGCTCCACTTTCCCCACTGGACGTACAAGAAAAATAAAAAATAAGGTCTCAATGTTAAAAGCAGAAGAAAATTATAAAACACCTAAATTCAAATAAAGCATTCGTTATGGACACAGACATCCCATGCCATCAAGTGTTACTTTATAAAACGAAAAAAATGGAATTACTTAGATTAAGAAGAGTTAATTTTCATATGAGACAGTGATCTGGACAATGGAAGGGTTGCTAGATAGATGTTTTAATAAGAAAATAGAAGGAAAATAGTTTTTTTGTTCTTTTTACACTTGTCAATACAGATGTGGAAATCAGTAACTAAAACGATCCACAAAATTCTGTCTTAAACGGCGGTGATTGAACCAGATTATTCATCTTGATAACTGTAAGTGTATGGCTTGTGAGTCATGCCCACATGACCGAGAAGGCAAGAGTGATTTATTCAATAATTTAAAGATCGGATTCAATTCATACAGATGTGGACATTAAGCACGTGAGATAGGTCATTAAAAAGACATAGAATTGACATCCAAAAGTGCAATTATAAATTAAATTGACGTAAGAAATGCAAGTCATATTTTACCGACCTTATAATTATCGATTGATTTACTTCATCTGAAAGGGGAAAAAAAGGTTAGAATATACAGATTAACAGCATCTCAAATATATGGTTTGAACTGCTGAAAAATTCAATTATGTAAATTATGATATAGAAAAGCCACCTCGAACCATTTCTCGGATGGCTGTGTCTGTGATGGCATATACATGTGGACTATCAACAGCTTTATGCTTATATGCTTCAATGTATTCGTTCCCATATAAACAAACTTTCTTAAAGGGGTTGATAGCAACCAACACTGGTCCCGCTTTTGTCTGAAATCAACCATTATACCCAATAAGACATTACTTAAAAGGTGACAAGTTCAGAAGGGGAGTTCAAATTAAACTGAAATCCAAGCTAAACACGTACATAAATCATATCTCGATTGTATCTATACTGAAGATTGTACAGCACTGATGGTTCGTTTAAGTAACTAAGTTGCATGAGATCATCCACACCATTAAGGATATCAGGATTTGCTGGAACCAAATCTTCAGTTTTTACCTTTATAACCTACATGTGAAACAAAATTGAAATCACTTACTACACCAAACTGTAATCATAACATCATATATCCATACTTATCAAAAGGTCACATACCTTCTCGTTAGGCAGTGATATAACAGTTTCAGTGACTGAAGTCGACAATATTTTCCCCAGTTCCCAATTCCCATTTGGAAGTTGGTACCAAGATTGTAGCTTCTGAAATAAGAATAGCTAACGTGTAAGAAATATTAATAATACTAATAGGCAGTAAATTAAATCAACTTAAAACAATCATCAGATAACTATACTGGATATCTGGTAATCCTAAGGCTTTATCTGCTGCCCAAAGAAGCAGAATAGATATATAGATGCATTTTCAGGGCCAACGAAAAGTATTGAAGTAAGACTAACTAGTGTAGCATGTATAATGATGCAGCACACTTGCATGTACATGATTGTTACGTGAAATATGAATACATTAAGCTAACCAAAGCAAAGAGCAAAATAAACATCCTGATTTGCAGCAATCCAGAAATCCTAAATATTTTTTTGATCTACCAAGAAAACTTAGGTTCATATTTTTCAATTGCATAATTAAATACCTTCTTCCCAGCATATGACGTGGTGTCACCCCACCGACGTTCTGTGCGAAATGAAGATATTGAGGGTAAAGGTGGAGTTACAGAATCCAGGTCTTCATCAACACTTGACTGCCTGTCTTCAGTGGAGATAGTGTCGCCGGTATATGGTGAATCATCAATTACTTGGTCCGTGTCACCAAGAGGCCCGGGACTACCTTCAACCCCTTCAGCAGTGCTATCCTTTAATTCACCATTTTCTGGAATACTGGAGGAGATGATATTACTATTTCTGACATTATCGTCATCTCCAAATCGATCAGAAGCCGGTGCGCCTGAGAACCTAAAATCACCAGGCAATGATTTGATTGACTGGAAGGAAGGTGTGGACGTAGATTTCTGTGACATTTTCCCCAAAGAGCTTTTGCAACCTAGAAGATCAAACACTGAGATCAAAAGGCATACTTTTTCAACATATAAAAGGGATATCAAACTTTAACAAAGGCCCCACGGATGAAGAAGTTAATGGCGGGGACCATAATTTCCAAGACACAGACTCTGAGACTCTAGTGCTCTTCCCTAATCAGTCACCATTGACATGTTCAACACTTACAAAGATGATACTTACAAAGATGTCCAAAATACCTCCCACTAAAATCGATACCATGTCTCACGAAACAATCATCTTAAACCAACTTTTAAATTCAGAGATGCAATTTTGATTAATAGCAGATCTTTTCTCTTCATTTCATTGGTTGCTGAGAATCGAAATAACAAATTGCAACAAAATTGTGTTAATTCTAGTCAACTCAACCCGGCCGATTTCTTGACCATAATTAGACACCGGAATCAAACTCAGATTACCAAAATACCTACCTACCTACCTTTTTCTTCATTTGAACACAAAATCAAAATCAAACTCCAAAATGCACGGAATTACCACAACTCAAATCGATCCGCTTACCTCAGAGAAAATGTGAATCCGCCTCCGAGATTTTTGCTTGCTGGAAGCAATCGTCAAATGCCCTAAAAGTGTGGTCAGAGCTGAGAGAAACAGTGTTGAACAAGTTTGAAAAGGTCTTGACCAGGGCAAGTTGAGAGAGAATAATGCGAAGAAGATGAAGAAACCCTAATAATCTTGAGAGCGAGGCTTGCGAAGAGCAATCGAGATGGCGAGTGTGAGTCTGACACTGTGCTGGTACGAGAGCTCGAATTCCGAGAAAGTGAGAAGAGAAAATGGAGAGAGAGAGAGAAAGCAGAAGAAGAAGAAGAAGAAGAAGCAGCTGGTTGCTTTTTTGGCTCTTCTTTTCTCTGTTTCACCCACATGAATCCATCATACAAAAGAGAAAAAAAAAATATCAATTTTTTAAATATTTTTGAATTCGTTTCATTTTTATGGTATTTAAATTTCGGGGCTTTGGCACCAACCGAATTTAAAACCAAGATTTTCAGCGGTTTGTGAAATCCAAAGTGAACTGACGGTGTTGACCCTGTCATCTCGCACAAATGCCAATGGAATCCAACAACATGTATAAATTTTTTTAAAAAAGATTCTGCATGCGTGTCATTTTTCTGGTCATGATATATAGCAATTGCCAATTCCAATTTTGTGGATGCATGTCCATCCAATCCATCCTTAGTAGATTATCGATCTTCACTTATTACTTTGCAATTACAATAAGAGGATAATCATTTGTCAGATTATTTAGTAAAATTTTAATTGTGAGTTATGCACTACTTGTTTTTTTTCATGTCATAAATTTCAATTTTAGTTTAAAAAGTCAAATTTTCATCAAAAAAGGTTCAAGAAGTAAAATTGCATTAATATGGTCAAAAATGAAACGAAAGATTAATAGTATATAGATTCATGTTTTTTTTTCAGTTAAGAGATTAACTTTATATAGTACTAGTCTAATTGACTTTTATTTTTGATTTTTTTTTTATTAATAAAGTTACAGCAATTTCTAATCTAATTTTGGGGAAGCTTCTCTTTTTGTTCATGGGAGCTCTTACAATTTTTTCATTTTTTTATCATCATATATAAATAATTTGTTTATTAATATCTATATTATGTTAGGGCATATTTGGTAGTTCAAAAATTTAATCATTCTCTTAAGAATTGACTTAATTATGTAAGATATATATTATTGAGCACAACACTAATTAATTCTTATAAAAAATTAGAAAATAATAACTCATACTTCCAATAAATCAAGTCTTCATTCATAACAATAACCTTTGAGGAGGAAGTTGAGGCTTCAAGAGACAATCGTAATGTGCTTTTAGCTCGATCGCATTGAACAAAATAGAGTATGGGGCTTGCTTGCAAAGCATACAAAGAAAGCAACAAAAATCCTACGATCTTGTTGTTCAAAATCATATAGCATTGATTGCACGGTCTAATATGAATTTTGTAGAGAAGTTGTTAAAGATGCTATAAGTACTCGACGAGCAAACAACAACCAATGTCAACACTAACATGCGATGAGCAAGTGTGATCACAAAGGATTATGTTTATAAATGTGTGAAAGAGTCAAATGTCTATCACTTAAAAAATTGAGACCAATTTATTTTTAGTGATCTTGCAATGAACAATAAGTATTGCCATAATGAACAAATACATAAAAAGGTACTAGAGTAATTCATGAAAAGATGGTCTATGCGACACTATATATTGCTAGAATAAGTCTCGTCCCATTCTAAATAAGAATAACCACCCTCTAAATTTCACAATTGGCAAGAGATGAACTGGTGATGAGCTAGAGGTGCACTAGCTAGTCAATCATTTGTTAACCTTCTCCCACAAGACCAATCACCTAGCTAGCATCGTGGAGACTTAAAAAATAATTTTTTATTCAATTTCGTTAATTATCTTTATCTCTCAACACACTATATTATTTTCTTTACCCAAAAGCATATAAATTTAAGAGGAATTTGGGACAGGAGGGGCAATGTGGTAATTGGAGAAATGAAAGGGTTGTTAAGCAATTAAGTAGGTATTTGCCAGAAAATAAATGATTTAATTAGGTGTATATGAAAATAATAAAACAAGCAAATAGCTAGAGAGTTGCGAAGACGAGAGAAACTTAGTTCGTGGAAGAACGGAAAATGGAAAGAGTAGTAGTGGGATAGGGATCGGACGGCGTAGAAGTGCGCAGGAGGAGAACATGCATGTGATGGATGGCGCGCGGCAGGCCAACACTGTTGGAACCAAAAAGGCAAAAGCCGGCATATGTTAGCTGCGTAAGGTGTACGTGATCGATGCGCTCGGGCTGTCCCGCCCCTCTCCCAACTCTGATTGATGCATTCACTAATATCCCTAATCAAATCATCATCAGTTACTTAATTGTTAACAATCTAGCTAGGTTCTATCTTTAAGCAAGATATTCAATATATATATGTATATCGTCGGAAAAATATATGATCATACACTAATTTGAAAGTGTTGATCATATATATATATGGCAGAAATGGAATCTATATATGCCCTTGGATGAACGAGAATCCTGTATCTGTACGGTAATATTTGATTAGAGAGAATATTGTCATAGTATCGGGGAATGAAAATAAAAGAGAATGGCACCTACTAATTATATATTTATATGCATGGAATGATGGATGGAGGGTCTCAGCCAGCTCCAAGTGGAAGACAGATTGGGGGATGAGTATAAAATATAACTTAACTTATACGTACGTAGCGTAGGTGTGTGCCAGATCTCTCAGCCCCATTTGTTTGAATTTTCATATAGCTAGCCTAGCACCTGCATAATTGCATGTGTGGTGGTTAGTGGTCAAACATTTGACCCAGACAACAAGCAGGAATAAGCAGACTAGCAGAGCCAGATGATGGCATGTGTCCATATATATATATATATATATATATATAGAGAGAGAGAGAGAGAGAGAGCAGTATATATACGTATAACAGCGTACGAGCAGTACGTAGCTAGATCGATGCAGAAAGGCATATATGTTTCTTGGTCAATTAAATAAGTGATCGGAGACCACACGCATCACCCAATTAATCATTTTCAATTTATTTTATTGGCCATTTTAGCCTTTCAGCAAGGAAGGTCAAGTAATTTACAAGAAATATTCCAAAAATTAATGAATAGATCGGACTAGTGACTACTAGTGAAGGGCATGGGTTAATATCTTAATGAAGATGCATTACATGTTAATTACAAGATCGAAGCTAGCTTAGCTATCCTTAATAATTAATCATACTCATGCGCGCAGTGTCTTAATTAGTCGCTGGCCTTCTAATTCGAGAGATTGGTCGATCGATCATTGTTTGGCATGCACAGATCAAGGGAATGAATGTTAATTAATTTAATTTACATCGATCGATGAGATCAGTAGAGACGTCGTCGTCGTCGAAGTTTGCCTGGCCTGCCACGCATTCACGTACCCTACCTAGCTACCACGGACCCTTCTTACTTATCATCTTTAATTTAATGTCTTCGATCACAATTAATTATATACGGAGCTTTTTCTCTCTGTCTCTGTCTAGGCCTGCCATGTTCTTCTGTCCATCCGATCTCTTTTCTTTTCTTTTCTTCTTTCGTTAACGATCAAACTAGGTTCTAGTGTTGTAGTGTTGCACTACGTATCAATACATGAACTCATGGGTTTCGTGCATATTAATTCTATGTAATGTCACATTCATGAATTCATGGGTTTCATGCATATTAATTCTATGTAATGTCGCATAAATCCGGCCGTTGGGTTGGACCAAACCATAGTAAAATTTTCTAGTAATCGGAACTAGCTAGCTAGCTTTATTAATTCATCTTCAATCAAGTACCAAGTAGTAGCTAGCTAGTGGGTGATGGATCAAGACTCCTGTATGGCTCTATGGTTATACGTACAGGAACGTGTACAATATTTATGATCCATCGTCAAAGATTGAGAGCTACGTTCTTAGATATTATTCTTCGTGATCCATCTTCTTCAAATATGCTATAGCTTGATGTGTTTTACTTTCACTGTTAATGACATATACATATACACACACACACACACACACACAATGCATACATATAGTGACAGTGATGAGCATGATAGTGACTGGCTGATAGGACCGAACAGATTACATATATGATCAAGAAATTGAAGTAAAAGAGAGACGAAGGGATCGAGTTTGGCATGGGCACGAGGGATGAGAGAGATCCATGGAGCTGAAACCAAACTAAATCAAACCAAATCCTGTTGGAGGACCTAGCTAGCTATCCTGCCTTCAATTATTAAAGATTAAAGCTCAAAGAGCAACTAGTGCATGCGTTATATATAGCTGTATATGCCCTGCTAACCTGCTTTTTTCATAAAGGGGCCGGGATCGGAAAAGAAAAGCTATCTAGCTAGAGGTCGACGTCTGCCCTTAAAAGTCATAGCAACTATTTGCCCGGTGCCACCTCCTTAATTTCTCATGAAATTAGCAACTATATATATCGATCCCCCGCCTGCCCTGCATCGAGTGTGATAGTTGCATATATACGAGAGACGTATGTAGCTAGGTGTGTACGTACATGAATGATCATGAGGATTCAAGATCATTAGATTACCATGACTTGATGACTTGAAAGAAGTGGCTTGTGACAGACTCATCACGTCATCGAGTAGCCTAATCGAAATTGGCCCATATATATCTTGCTTCCATTCTAATTAATCTTGACGTGCAATTAATCGCTCTCCATCTCAAGTCTTCTCAAGTCTTAGAACAATAGAACAACCACAAACACAAAGGGCCAACAGGAAGATTCCATGCACATAATCCAGCCAGCCTGCCTACTTTATTATTACTGATAAATGTTAGGAACGTTGTGGTGTGGGGCACCCAATTACAACTGAAGTAGAAACTATGAAAATGAGTGAAGCACAAGATGATAGGCAAATTGTAGAAGGATTTCACTATAGCAAAAGGATACAACAATTTCTCTTCTGCAATAAGGAGAGCAACAATTGAGAATACCCTATCTCTTATAACAGGAGGAAATACACACTAACAAAGGAAAAACACTTGAGTTTTAGGAGAAATCTCCATTTTCTTTCTAAACTCCACTCCCTCTCTCTCTTTGTCTATACTCACCACAACATGGGATTACAACTCTATAACTCAAGACCTCTATTTATACTAGATAGAGGAGGTTACAACTAGCTTCTTAGCTATAGATGAGTTGTAAATGCAATCTTTACAACTATCATATGTTGGAAAGTAAGCCACAATCTTTGACCTATCAACAACTTAAGTATGAAATAAATCACAATCTTTGACCTATCAACAACTTAAGCATGAAGTAAGTCACAAGCTTTGACTTATCAAAAATATCATGCTTATCAAGAACTTAAGCATGAAGCAAGCCTCCATTTTTGACCAATCAAGAAGATCATGCTTATCAAGAACTTAAGCATGAAGTAAGATGCACAAGTGGCTTTACTTCCACATATCTCCCACTTAAAGTCACTTTTGCAATTCTTCTATCCTTTCTACTTTGCCATGTCCACACTGCTTATGTTTCTGCTGGGCCAATAGAGGATCGACACCAAACTGATCCTTCATAACATAATGCAGCATTTGAGATACCCTTGACATATCTCAGGATCCTCTTCACAGCATTCCAATGCTCTCTACCAGGATTCGCCATGTATCGACTAACCGTTCCCACTGCTTGTGCAATCTCTGGTCTTGTGCAAACCATAGCGAATATTAAGTTACCCACTACTGATGCATACGGTACACGAGACATTTCCATCCTCTCTGCTTCGTTGCTAGGGCTCATACTTAAGGATAACTTGAAATTAATAGGAAGAGGGGTTGAAATTAATAGGAAGAGGGGTAGAGATTGACTCACAATCTTGCATGTTGAAGCGACACAAGATTTTCTATAAGTAGTTTTTCTGAGAGAGCCAAATCTTCCTACTATTTCTGTCTCGGTAAATTTGCATCCCTAGAATCTTGTTTGCTAGTCCCAAGTCCTTCATTTCAAACTCCCTAGCCAACTGTGCCTTCAATTCTTTAATACGATCTTTGTTGGGGCCCGCTACCAACATGTCGTCAACATACAACAGCAGAATAATGAAATCACCATCACCAAATCTCTTGTAGTAAGCACAAGGATCTGGACTAAGTTTGTTGTATCCAAGGCTCATGATGAAGGAATCAAATCTCTTATACCAACATCTCGGTGCCTATTTGAGACCGTATAGAGATTTGTTCAACCTGCAAACCAAGTTCTCTTTTTCTTTTTCTTCAAATCCATCTGGTTGGAGCATGTAAATCTCTTCTTCAAGTTCTCCATGAAGAAACGTAGTTTTCACATCTAACTGCTCTAAGCATAAGTCAAATGTAGCACACATCGCCAGGACTACTCAAACTGTTATGAGTCGAACAACAGGAGAGAATATTTTGTTGAAGTCAATACCTTCTTTCTGAGCGAACCCTTTCACCACCAATCTAGCACGATACTGCTCCACTTGGTCATTGTCATCTCGTTTGATCTTGTAGACCCATTTGTTGCTAATAGCCTTCCTTCCTTGTGGTAGCGGAACAAGATCCCATGTCTTGTTTTTATGGAGGGCTTCAATCTCTTCTTGCATTGCTGTCATCCACAAAGAAGCTTCTTGACCTTTTGTAGCCTCATGGAAAGTTGATGGCTCTCCATCCTCTGTTAGTAGACAATATGCAACATTTCCTTCCATAATGTATTCTGAGTGCCAAGCTGGTTCTCTTCTTTCCCGAGTTGACCGTCGAACTCGTGGAGTTGCAAACTCAACTTGTTCTTGTTCTTCGTGCTCTAGTGTCGCTTCAGAAGAATCTGGAACTTCATGTTCTTGTTTATCTTCAACTTGAACTGTAATAGTCTCTGGTTTCTCTTTTGAAGTGCTATCATTTTCTTTTCCTTGTACCTTGTCTTCTATAAATATTACATCTTTGCTGATTATCACCTTGTGGGCATTGGGATCCCACAGGCGGTACCCCTTAACTCCATCAACATACCCTAAGAAAATGCATTTTCTGGATTTTGGATCCAGTTTTGATGTTTCTTGGGCGTTGTACATAACATACACAGGACTTCCAAATGTATGTAAGCGAGAATAATCAACTGACTTACCAGTCCACATCTCCATTGGCGTCTTCAGATCAATTGCAGTTGATGGTGACCGATTGATTGCATAACAGACGGTCTTCACTGCTTCTGCCCAAAATGACTTGGCCATCTCCGCAGTCCTCAACATCGCTCTTATCCGTTCTAACAAGGTTCTGTTCATCCGCTCTACTACTCCATTTTGTTGTGGAGTGTATGCCACTGTGAACTGCCTCTTGATACCTTCTTGTTTACAGAAGTTATCAAATTCATTACTGATATATTCTCCTCCATTGTCCATCCTCAAACACTTGATCTTCTTTTCAGATTCAAGCTCCACACGCGCTTTGAATACTTTGAAAACTGGAAACACGTCCGCCTTCCTTTTGATTAGATACACCCAACATCTCCTGGAGTAATCATCAATAAAAGACACAAAGTATCTTACACCTCCTAGGGATGGAACTGGTACTTGCCAAACATCGGAATGGATCAGTTCTAAGATAGCTTTGCTTCTAGCATTAGAAATGCTGAACTTTAATCTGTGCTGCTTACTAATGACATAATGCTCACAAAAGGGTAACAAAACCTTTTTGAGCCCTGGAAGAAGCTTTTGTTCAGTGAGAATCTTCAAACCTCGTTCCGACATGTGGCCAAGCTTACGGTGCCACATCATCGTTGATTCTTCTAAAGATCTTACTGACACTATAGATGCTTCTCCTTCTTATTGTGTTTCTCCTTTAAGCATGCACAGATTTGCAGCTATCTTTTCCACTTTCATCACCACAAGCGCACCTTTTAACTATTTTCATGATCCCATGTTGACCATGGATTTGGTATCCGCTATTATCTAATTGTCCCCAAGACAATAGATTTTGCTTCAGGCCTTTCACGTGCCGTACCTCCTGAATGGTGCGAACTGTACCATCATACATCTTCACTTTGATGGTACCAATACCAGCGATCTCATAGGGATAATCATCTCCCATGAACACAATTCCTCTTGAGATAGGTTCATATTGATGGAACCATTCTCTCCGGGGAGTCATATGCCATGTTGCTCCTGAGTCTATAAGCCAGATATCAACAAACTTTCTCCTCCCTTCAGTAACTATTGTTGCCTCGCTGTATAAGACTTCACCATCATCTGTGGTACTTGCTACACAACCCTGAGCTCTTGATGACTCAGGACCTTTTCCTTTGGTTTCTTGATTCTTCTTGAGACGCCAACACTCCCTTTTGTAGTGCCCTTTCTTGCCACAGTGATGACACTTGACATTCTTCTTACTTCTAGATTTTGATCTACTCTGACTTTGACTCCCACTGGGGCCATGTTCCTTTGATCTCCCTCTCGTTATCATCAAAGCTTCGGCCTGCTGTGAGCCACCCAATCTATCTTCTTTGCTCTTGCGCTGACTTTCTTCTTCAAGAACCGTAGCTGCAATATCATCGAAGATTAGTATTTCTAGATTGTTGGTTAAGTTGATGATGAGTTGATCATACGAATCAGGTAGACTTTGAAGTAGAATTTCAGCACGTTCACCCGTCTCTATGTTATGCCCCATTGCTGTGAGCTGTGAGAAAAAGGTGTTGAGTGTGTTGATGTGGTCGGTCATTATCGTCGACTCCATCATCCGAAGGGTGTAAAGCTTTCTCTTCAAGAAGATTTTGTTGTGTAGTAATTTGGCCTCGTACAATTTTGTAAGTGTATCCCATATCTCTTTTGCCGTCTTCTTCTCCGCCACACTTGACAATACTTCATCGGCTAGTGCTAGATGCAGATTAGCAATCGCATTGCCATCCATCTCGTTCCACTTGCCATCATCAGTGATCTCCTCAGGCCTATCTCCAATTGCTGCCAAGCAGTTATCTTTTCTCAAGACTGCTTTTATCCTCATTTTCCACAATGAGAAATTGTTCCCATTGAACTTCTCTATTTCATACTTCGTTGCCATTGTTGAAGATGCCTCCTTTCCACTAACTGGATCTCACTTTAGCACGAAAACCGGCTATAAACCCGGAGCTCTGATACCACTGTTAGGAACGTTGTGGTATGGGGCACCCAATTACAACTGAAGTAGAAACTATGAAAATGAGTGAAACACAAGATGATAGGCAACGTTCCTAACAGTGGTATAAACTCGGAGCTCTGATACCATGTTCCTTTGATCTCCCTCTCGTTATCATCAAAGCCTCGGCCTGTTGTGAGCCACCCAATCTATCTTCTTTGCTCTTGCGCTGACTTTCTTCTTCAAGAACCGCAGCTGCAATATCACCGAAGATTAGTATTTCTAGATTGTTGGTTAAGTTGATGATGAGTTGATCATACGAATCAGGTAGACTTTGAAGTAGAATTTCAGCACGTTCACCCGTCTCTATGTTATGCCCCATTGCTGTGAGCTGTGAGAACAAGGTGTTGAGTGTGTTGATGTGGTCGGTCATTATCGTCGACTCCATCATCCGAAGGGTGTAAAGCTTTCTCTTCAAGAAGATTTTGTTGTGTAGTAATTTGGCCTCGTACAATTTTGTAAGTGTATCCCATATCTCTTTCGCCGTCTTCTTCTCCGCCACACTTGACAATACTTCATCGGCTAGTGCTAGATGCAGATTAGCAATCGCATTGCCATCCATCTCGTTCCACTTGCCATCGTCAGTGATCTCCTCAGGCCTATCTCCAATTGCTGCCAAGCAGTTATCTTTTCTCAAGACCGCTTTTATCCTCATTTTCCACAATGAGAAATTGTTCCCATTGAACTTCTCTATTTCATACTTCGTCGCCATTGTTGAAGATGCCTCCTTTCCACTAACTGGATCTCACTTTAGCACGAAAACCGGCTATAAACCCGGAGCTCTGATACCATTGTTAGGAACGTTGTGGTATGGGGCACCCAATTACAACTGAAGTAGAAACTATGAAAATGAGTGAAACACAAGATGATAGGCAAATTGTAGAAGGATTTCACTATAGCAAAAGGATACAACAATTTCTCTTCTGCAATGAGGAGAGCAACAATTGAGAATACCCTCTCTCTTATAACAGGAGGAAATACACACTAACAAAGGAAAGACACTTGAGTTTTAGGAGAAATCTCCATTTTCTCTCTAAACTCCACTCCCTCTCTCTCTTTGTTTTCACTCACCACAACATGAGATTACAACTCTATAACTCAAGACCTCTATTTATACTAGATAGAGGAGGTTACAACTAGCTTCTTAGCTATAGATGAGTTGTAAATGCAATCTTTACAACTATCATATGTTGGAAAGTAAGCCACAATCTTTGACCTATCAACAACTTAAGTATGAAGTAAGTTGCACAAGTGGCTTGACTTCCACAATAAATACCCGGAAAGTTCTAGTTTCTACATACTATTATTGCATGTGACGATTAGTTTCGATCGAGTACATGTACATATTCGTATATAAGTATGCATAACTAGAAACTAAAACTAGCTAATATATACCATACCCCAATATGGGTATGTACCATGTAGAAGAAAGTATGGAATTGCTTCAGATTTCTAGCTCAGCTATTTATATTGGGACTGGGAGGCATAAGCACCTTTGTAGATGAGATGGGCTTCATTATGATTATATTGGTCGTTTTATCTCCAAACCAAGTTAAGAAATGAGTCGTACCACATAATATTCCTTCTTAATTACTTAATTTCACTGCAAGCAAGAATCTATATGTCACCTGGATTCCCAAATGGTTAGATAGTTAACCGTTACTTAGATTTGTGTTAATGAAACAACATTAATTATAGGGCTGTCAATGGGTCGTGTCGGGTTGGGTTCGTATCGGGTTAAGGTATTTGTCGTGTCCCAAGATATAAACTCAAACCCAACCAATTTAATAATCATGTCAAAAATTTAAACTCAAACCCAACATATTTATTAAACGGGTTACCCGTGTCCAACCCGCTTAACCAATTTAACAAATATGTCATGTCGTGTTAGACAAAATGATCAATTTAAGGGTTAATAATCCGACCCATCTAACTAAAAAAAATGCATAAATTGATTAAATTCACTAAAAACTCCACAAGACGAAAAATATAAATAATTTTATATATTCATAAATAAGTAAATCCAATAATTATAAAGCAAATTATTTCAAATTATCTAATCCTATGATCAAATACTCCCAACGTCCAAAATTTCAAGAATAAGTATAGCATAATCGGGTTATATGGGTTCACTTCGTATGGCGGGTTGACGGTGTTGACCCGTGGCCGACCCATTTATTAAATGGGTCATAACGGGTTGACCCACGGCCGACCCGCTTTTTAATCCTTCGGGTTTCGAGTCATGTTATCAGCTCGTGTTGGAATTGACAACCCTAATTAATTACACATGCGAGAATGTTCCTTCAACATTGTCTTTGCACATACCGAAGCAACTATAGCTGTACAAATAAGAAAAGAAGCTCCCGTACCCTTTTCCTTTGTTCATCCAAGAGGCTAATTAATTAAAATAGGAAGAAGAAAGAATCAATCAATTTCTCTATCGACTCTAGCCTTATTTATAAATCGATATTCACAGCCATTGGATTGTGAAGAAATCAAAACGGGGTCACTAAATCGGGTTATTCTTGTGTGCTGGTTCATACTTCATAATAATAGTGTTGCTGAATCTAGGCCGCCTGCTATTAGTCAACGGATTCAAGAAAGAAGAGGCCAATTACGTTGTTCATATGAACGTATCTGCCATGCCAAGGACTTTTACCACTCGTTTCACACGGTCCTCTTCCACACTAGGGCTGTCAATGGGTCGTGTCGGGTTGGGTTCGTGTCGGGTCAAGGTATTTGTCGTGTCGCAATATACAAATCCAAACCCAACCCATTTAATAATTGTGTCAAAAATTTAAACCCAAACCCAACCTATTTATTAAACGGGTTACCCATTTCCAACTCGCTTAGCCCATTTAACAAATAGGTCGTGTCGTGTTAGACAAAATGACCCATTTAAGGGTTAACAATGCGACCCATTTAACTAAAAAAATGCATAAATTGATTGAATTCACTAAAAACTCCACAAGACTAAGAATATAAATAATTATATATATATATATATTCATAAATAATTAAATCCAATAATTATAAAGAAAAATATTTCAAATTGTCTAATCCTATGATCAAATACTCCCAACGCCCAAAATTTCAAGAAGAAGTATAGCATAATCGGGTTATACGGGTTCACTTCGTATTGGTGGGTTGACCCGTGGCGGACCCATTTATTAAATGGGTCATGGCGGGTTGACCCATGGCTGACCCGCTTTTTAATCGTGCGGGTTCAACCCGCTTTATTTCGTGCAGGTTTCGAGTCGTGTTATCAGGTCGTGTCGGAATTGACAGCCCTATTCCACACTCCAATAGTCCAATCCCTCGGCTCCAATTCCAATTCCCCCACTGCTTCTTCCCTCTTGATGATACACACTTGTGACGAAGCTCTTCACGCTTCCAGCGTTGACCTCTCATTGCAAAGACTATAGTCTAGACTCTAGAGGCTTTAAAGAAGACCAGACGGTTTCTATCAGCAGACCTTAACAAACCTCTCCTGCTCGACCACACAACTCGCAGTCCCCAATTCCTCCCTCAATCACGCCTACGGCTTATGGCCTGCTGCGAAACGGAGTGAACAAGACATTGTTGGTGGGTTAACTGACTGGAATAAGTCCATAAGGTGAAACCTTCAACGACCAAGGTATGAAATCGGTAGCTAGAAGCCTAGAACTAGTCTTCCCAGATGGAAAGCAGTACCAGTCCACTTTTGCGTTCTCATGATGCAGCTTAGTTAATACTTAATACTAATTACAAATTTACAATGTAAAACCCAAACAATTGGTCCCAGAAGGTGAAATATTAGATTACTGGTTTTTAAGACCAGGCATTCTTGGTTACAAGAAGCTAATTATGCTATGCAGTAACAGTAAGATAAATAAATAACAAGAGAATAGGACACTGTCTATGCTGTTGCATGAACGGTCAATGCAACAGTGAGGCAGTCCTAAAGAACAATGCACATAACTAATTCACCATCATGTGACTGAATCCTCCCCAGAATGTGAACTACGCAATAATTTTAATTCAGCATCATGTGATCAAATCCTCCCCCAGCTTGTAGCGAAGGAATCCGGCTCCCTCCAACATTTTGGAGCAACAATTGCAGCCATTTCCTAGTTGTTGGATCTTCCTGGAGATGAGCATGACTGTCAGAATTATCATTAAAATCTTTTTAAAAGTGACAAGAAGAATGAATAAAAGAAATACTTACAACAAGGTAAGTACTAAAAGTAGCATCTCTTAACATATCTGGAAGGCAACTTCTTAAAGCATCACAAGCCCTGCACAACAAAAGAACAAAGAACAAGTTTGTTAGAGCACTAAGAGAAAACTTAAAGGGCGTAGGAAAAAAAAGAGTTAGTACCTTGGGTTTTCTGACAATCGAAGGTAACATCGAATTATATGTTTCAGTAGGCGTGACGAGGGTTGCTCAGCAAGTGCTGCAACCATGTTCCCTAACACTCGACCAACTGCAAAAAACCGCTCTGCTGTTGTACAAATATAATCCAAGCCCATATCATCCAACAAAATCTTTTGAACAATAAATGTGGCAACCTGCCATAACAAGACCATTTGTCAGACAAGTACTTCTGAACCAGCCCCATGTAAGAGGGAAGGGGCCTAATACAGTATAATCAGGACACTTTACATGAAATAATCAGGGCACTCAACTGTTTTTGAGAGTTCACTGCCCATTTCCATGGTACGAAGGCACAATGGAATTATTTCTGTTGACAGAAGGAAACTAATAACTTCTGTATCATCAACCTGACAAAAAAAGAATGAAAACAGAAAAAGAAAAGAAACATGTTATGGAATCATAAGAAACTTATGAACAAAAACTAAGTAACAAGTGCAGAATACTATATCATCATCCATTATCTGTGTCTCTTCATGCCTCCATGCAAGAGGGAGAGACAGAAGACAATGGCATCTAGTCTTAATTAAAAATTTACAAGAAGATTATAGAAGTACTAGTTACATATATTTTCAAAAGAATTAAGCAGCCAAAGCCAGTATGCAAAATCAATTCCCAAAACTGGGTGAAAGTTTGACCTAAGAAGGAAATGATCAAGAAGTTATCCAAGAAAAGAGTACCTTGACTAAGGCTCCGATGACACCTAAACTTGTAAGCCTCAAGTACTCAAATGGTCTTGACTTGCTCGTTGTATTGAGGAAAGGATACAAATATAAGGGTATATGAGCTGCAACACATATAACAGCTTATCACTAAATAAGCATAACACATATAACAGCTTATCATGAATATGCACATTTAAGCACCCATTAAGAGGGGAAGACTGTATACATAACATAAAAGGGATGTATTTGATTCCCACCTAAATATTGGCAGTCATTCAGTGATTAAGTATCTAGATACTATGTCTAGATATTCCCTAATATGTACATCATAATATATCCCTATCCATGCTTCATAAAGAAATAAATCAAACTGTTCAGTATGTAGAACCTTATTTAGTGGACTGAAAATTTAATGAAAGAGAAAGTTCAAGAAGGTCAGGGCATAAGCCACAATCTTTAAATTCACAAAATGGTGATGTCATAGGGAAAATAACAGCCTGTTTCTTGTCATACATCAATATTCCACCACGTGACAAGAAAGACAACTTGAAACAGATCAAAGGCCAACTTACCATTGAGGAACAGCATCCTTGTATCTGGGTGGGAAGCCACGCACTGGTAGCAAATAGAAGATTTGACAAGAGAATTGTTAGTCAGAAGAACTCATGAACAGTAACTGACAAAAGCAAAATTGATCTTTAAAGTCTATGACTGTCCAATGGCCGTTGCCAGAAAATAACGCTACTAGCAGAAGAAGAAGAAGCCCATCCATGTGATCATCACTATGAGTCAGAATGAGCTTCTCATTTCAATGAATACAGCCAAAACAAGCAAGGCTGATGTAATGATTATAATATAACAAAAATTAGAAACTAGCAAAAGGAAAGAATGTGACCTGAAGAAGAGCAAGAGCATTGCAAACTCGATTTGACTGTGCCGGAGTCAGATTTGGTGGCGACAGAACAGGGTATATTGAAACTATCTCCTGCAAGTATAAATGCAATCCACATAAGGGAACCGCATTAATAAAAAAGAGTAAATAACCGCAGTAAGCATCTAAATCCTAAAATCCAAGCTGGTATGTACAGAGCACAGAAGCATGTGCATGGATAACAAATCAACACAATAAATTTCTCAATATGCCGCTTCAAGAAACTGTCTGATCTATCTAGCAAAATAATTCATATACATCTTAGACTAACAATTAACCATAAAAAGCTTTCCCAGTGGTATACCTCAGCTATTTCCATATAACAAATTACAAAGAAGTATGTAAAAGAAGCAGCAGTATTTATATTTTGCCCAAAGTATTCCTCAGGTGGTTGCAAGGACAGAGGTTCTTAGAGGTTATATGGGCTATAGCCTCAACCAAAATTTTTAAGGACTTTTTCATAATCTATTATTAGCTCACAGGCCAACTATATCCCAGCCAATTCCCCCAGTCCTAGGCAACGCCAAATTGAAACTCTGGCTCTGTCCTTGAGTGGTCGATCTAGGCTTCTAGCTATGTTCAGACCTACGAAACCATGTGAAAATAACATGAGACATTTGCACTCAAGCGATATGGAGCTATACTAAGATTCCAATTTAGTAAAGAGCGAGACAAAAAATACTATCACCATACTAGTATACCAATTTAAATAACATACCTGTAACAGTGCGGCAATAGTACCAAAAGAATTCCACAACAAAGGAGCCAAATCTTGAAAAAAATCTCTCTTCTATAAATAAAAACAGAAAGAAACACAAGTTACCTGTATGAGTGCAGCAATAGTACCAAAAGATTTCCACACGAAAGGAGCCAAATCTTGAAATAATTCCTTGTTCTAAAAAATAAAACCAAAAGACACACAGTTTATATGGCAGCATACCAATGTAGTATATATTAATTGCATTATGACCTAAAGGAAAAACATGAGTACAAATAAAAGAGGGCTATGACATGCAATCGATGTAGAATAATTAACTTGAATATCTCGTGAAAAAAAAAAAATTGTACAATCACAAACATATAACATATATCTGTTGAAAGTATGCAGATTAGTTTACCATAAAACATTTTTAACAAGCCGCTCCAAGTAGTTTAAAAGACCTTATGTAATAAAGAAAATGCTAAAATTCTGCACCTTTCACTGTAGATAACAAAGGAACCTTCAATCATTTGGAAGGGATGCCAATTCGATTTGACCCATTTATAATCGTGTTGTTTCTAGAAAAAAACTGACATATGTTGCAAACTAAAAGTCACTCTATAAATTATACAATGACTCGTACAATACATAAAAAGATCGAAAAAAGTTTATCATTTTTGCCAAAATAATATTGTTGAAGCATTTTTATTGTGTCAAAATAGGGTGGTAACTTCATGTCGGGTCTGAGTCATGTCATCGTTTTGTGTCAGACATTGCCACCCTTACTTTTGGTAGTTATCTCTATAAACAAACATGGAACAAAGAAAGCATTGACATTAATAAAGATCAACAAAATTCCAAAATACCGAGCAGACTTGACACTACACTGTTGATATAATAAGTGATAGAACCAAAGCTTGGTGTAGCTCACCTTAGAAAGTTCAAGAAGCGCATTTTCTCGAAGATCTGGATTACTTAGGTCAAGCACCAAGAGCTCCGCCGATGCCATTTTCCGATCCTTGTTTGCTTGAGATCCAGCGATGGTTGGTGCCGAAACGCTTGGACCTCCATACGGTACATTTATTGAAAGGGACTGGGACCGATTTGCCATTAATTGCAAATCTCCTCACTTCACTTTTTGTCACTACACAAGTCAGGTATCAAGATTTCAGATTGAAGATACAAATTTAATAGGAAGTAATAGGTCAAAACAGAAACATTAGACAAGTGGAAATGAAAATGGAAACCAAATATTGAGATTAATATTTACTTGACGTGCCCATTACCAAAAGAACGACTAACTGTTAATTATGGGCTGTTATGGAACAAAAGTAACAAAATTTAAGTTTGTTTGGCAATCTACAAAACCAAACCAGCTGTGAATGTAGTAACTGGTGCACGATCTTCTCTTTTGGCACACTTGTACAAACAAGAACAAGTTCATAATTTCACAATTTAGCAACATTAGAAATTCCTGCTCACACACAAAGACAAAATTTTTTTTTTTTTTTTCTAGTGGATGTTTAACATATCGAATATCAACTGATAGGTTTGAATCCCAGAATTGGTTGAAAATCTGGGTTTCTCGATCACCCCATTATAGCTCAAGAGCACGAAAGATTTCGTCCTTTCCAATTTTGTAATCAAAAGTGATTAGAATTTTTGGAAAATCACCAGGAACGCTTAGTTGGTGCTGTGTTGTATTAAAAAAAAAAAAAAAAAAAAAAAGAGTTATGAGCAAGTGACCTAACCAACATGCATCAAAACCACCCAGTACAAGAAATTGAACATCAGAAGGGTGTGGGGGGGCCAAATTCAATTCATATAAGTGAGCATTGAGAATAGATAAAATCGCATCACGCTTTTGTAAAATAATTGCATGGTGAACATGAAAACATAAAGAAGACATAGAATTATAGTTGAAGGAAGCAGATCATTTGGTTGCAGGTTCCTCACCTTTGGCGGACTACGGAGACGTTGCTGATCTCTCTCTCTCTCTGGCTTTTATGTCCCTCTTCGTCGGGCTCGGGTTTTTTATCTTCGGGTTAACAGGTACTGGGAGTTGGCCCACACTTAAAGCCTCTAGTTTATGGTAATCATTAATTCTTTTCGAGTCAAGTGCTACCCGGGCCCTTCTGGTTCCGGTTGCATCCAGACTCCTTAATTCCTAATCCTAATTAACCATTAGTAAAAAGTAAAACAGTAAAAATATCACCACATCTTCAGTGTTTTGTTTTAACTACATTGACAAGCTCAAAGCTGCAACAATTAGTACTCTCAGAACCTCTCACTTGCGAATGAGAGACTTATACTACTCACCCAAATGATACTGGACAATATATATCTCAGTGTTAGGAATAGATGATATTCACAACAAGAATGTTGCATAATTTGGTGATATTAGATAGCAACAGCCAACAGGGCCTTTGGGTAAAAATAACTCTGGTGATTCTCTTGGTTGGATAGTCCAAACTATCCAGAGCACAAGCTTAATGCACAAAAAAAGTCTTTCCTAATCATGATTATCTGAATTTAAGGTAAATAGAAACTGTTTCTGTGTATGTGTGAACAAAATACAGATAAAGATTTCATCTGAATTTAATTCTTGTGGAGAATTGCCTTGCGAATATTGATTCATCCACCATTTAATGTATACAAATTGGACCAATTGGTATTATGATTTGTCTCATGAATCTTTCAGTTTCAGCAACCATGAGCCACAACAACAGACTCGCCTTAACACAAACACCTTTAACCAGTCAAGTGATGAAGTGATATGTAAAAGTATAATGGTACAAACAAGGACTAAAAGCCGCACGCAGTAGGAGATGAAATAGCCCGAGTCCCACCTGCAACCAACTTATGAGTTTGAAAGCCACTATTCTAATTCTTGATGCAGGTAGATGTCTAACAAGAGCAATTTAACTGTGCCCACAGCAATGCTTAAATCTTCACTGCACAAAAGGCACCCCAGAAGGAACCCGCCTCACATATTCCTCATACTGTGACCCAAAAAACTGCCTCAAGTAGAACTCTTCATAAGGAATTCTTTGTTGAAAGAAGCGCCAAACTACGAGTGCAAATGCAATTGTTGATATGGGATTACAAAGCATTATCTGAGTGCCCACTGACCAGATGAAGAAACCACAGTAACCTGGATGACGAACAACTCTATAAATTCCATTCGTAACCAACTGGTGATGCTCAGAGGGACGAGTCCTTATGAGATGTGTGAATGAGCGACCAGCTGTGATTATTGCCATCTTCCGAATGATTTCCCCTATTATAACCATTGCAAGGCCTGAGTTGCTGACCCACCAGTGCTCCTTCAGACCAGGGAACAAAATGATTTCAATAAAGTACTCCAGCAAGGAAAAGATCATCGCAACAAGGTAGTTTTTGCTGATCAGAAGAGATTTTAGAGTAACATTAGTTTTCCCATGAATGCTGGCTGCTAAAATGTATTCTGAAACATGAAAAAAGATCATCGCCGCAAACATCTGAGACAACTGTCGGCAAGCTGTGTAAGTGAAGACTTGCTCCATCTTTGTTACAATAGGGTGAATCAAGTTTTGGCTCTGCTGCATGGAAGTGAGACCTAAGAGGAATCAATGGCCTCAGTGAAGGACTAGCAATCTATGTTTTGCAAGCTGAAATGTAGAAACAAAAAGTTTTCTGGGGGCTTTTAATCCAGACCTGCAAAGGATGAAACGGTATATGAGATGAAGACCGAAAATTGTCTCTGAATATCAACGCAAACATGCTTCAAGAAGGACATCCTGCACAAAATAAAACTAATACCTTTGAGGATGCTGTTATGCAAAAGTTCTCGTAGCATCAGGATTTATTTTCCAGTGCAAGAGTTGTGTGTGAAAGCTTTCTCGGGAGACAAGATTGTTGTGAATGCAACAACAGAGAATCGATTTATGATGATGTACCATTCGAAGTTGAAGGCTTGGAACAGAATTAAGTTGGTTTTTGTTTTGTTGAGTATCAAATCTTAAAACACCAATTAAGTTACATAGAGAACTAAACCAAGCTTTGTAAAGCAAACAAGCACAGATATGGTGATTTCTAGTTTCAATTTCATCCAAGTAAATCACGGGACCCAGAAGCAGACAACCTCATATTCAATTTCGAAACAAGAAGCAAGTTTGAATTCATGTGGTTTCCCAGAAGACCGACCGGGTATTGAGCTCGTGCGGAAATTCAAAAGAAAGAAAACGTGAATGGAATTGATTATGGGGTTCCAATTCAATTTATCAAAGAAAAAACATGAATGGAATCGAAAGCTTACCTCCTCCTGATGATGATGATGATTAATGAATGACTGGCCGGAGCGATCTGCTGCTGCTGCTCTGTGTTTGACCGGTGACCACCGTTTCTGCGACGCTACTCTTATTTTATGTTTCTTTTCTTAATTATAATCCCTTGTGAATTATTTATTATACTTACTTTTCTTTCTTCTTCTTCTTTTTTGTTTCTTCTTGAGGAATTAGGGCTCTTTTTAGTGCTTAATGAATAATGACCAACCAAATTCAAATTCAAATGATTCTAAAAAAAAAAAAATATTCAAATTCAAATGGGGTATTGCAATGACCCCATTTGAATTTTAAGAAAGGAATATTGAAAAGATGGCAAAAAAGGGATAAAGATGAGGAGCAAAGTGTGCCTGCTTTAACAAATAACTTGGTTGCCATTTCTTTCCATTGCTCTCAACTCGATCATGTTTTATATGGCTAGCTTTGAGTGTGGTACATTCTCTGCCCTTGAACTTCCAGGCCACAAAAAAATACATCATTACATCTCGCTGTCATTACTAGAATTCGTACAATTTCTTCTCTACTGTTGAGAGTGTTGACCCTAAAATCACAGTATTTGTGACACACTCTATGCATCAGGGCAACTCAGCACAATAGCACCACTAATGTCCTCTTTCTTGAAAACAGATCAAAATCTACCTCAAACTCCGGTGGATTCCCCAAAAACTAGCATAAACTCATTAGGGGAGTCTCTTGATAATAGTTAGCCTGCACTACCTCTATAATCTCAAAGCATTTCAAGCAACAGGGATATTAGGTTCGCCTAAATTCACAAACGCCTCAGCACGGGCCATGCGCACCATTGCCGCATTCCAAGATACAAGATGGTTCATAAATGTATCCACATACTTTCCTCTCTCATTCTGTTAACAACAAGATACCCAAGGTTTAGTCATAAAATACTTGAGGTTGTGGTCAGAAAGTGAAGCTTATAGTAGACACATACCTTGTAATCCAGATAATAAGCATGCTGCAAGAAAGCAAGTCAAGACATTATCAGCATACTGAAGAAAAAATTCATCTTCATCTCCACAAAGGGAGAAGAAAAGGAGAGAGAGAGAGAACACACCTCCCACATATCCAAACAGATTATCGGCTGCACAATAAGAGATGACAATCAATGCAACTTCTAAAATAATAGAAAAGGTAAGAAATAGTATTCAAAAACAATGGCTTTACTTACTATGTCATCCCAGACAAGTGGGCAAATGGCATTTGAAGTTCTAACTATCTTGAGTTGTCTCTCTTCTCTCTTTACTAGGAAAAATGAAACCAAGGAAAATACTAAGTAATGACAGGAGATTATTCACAAAACAAGGCCATAAGATGATTTCCGTAGCAGGTTTGTACAAACACTTCGTAACAATAATACACTTGGTGGCTTGCAATCTTCTGGAACAATGTCAAGCACGAGTGCATAATAATAGTCATGATTACCTGATAACTATATCATAATTGTTATCTATCGAAATTTCAAGATCTATGACATGGATATACGATGTAGGTTCTTGCACTTCTATTACAAGAAGAATAATATAGAGTATTGTTTATCATTATCCTTCAACACAATGATGGCTAACTAGAAACGTTAAAAGAAAGCTCCAAATGAGGGTTTTTCATTCCTTAAGAATTCCAAGCACATTGACACAGATGCAGAAATTGAATTAAGAAAGGACTTACAAACAAGCCAAACCCAGCCTGAGCCAAATAGAGTTAGCGCTGCCTCTATAAACTTCTCTCTGAAACTTGTATAGGAACCAAAATCCTTTTCAATCTGCTCAAGTACACCTAGTTTGGGCATGTCCCCTCCTCCAGGTTGCATGGATTCCCAAAAGAAGTCATGATTCCAGACCTGCAAGGAGAAAGTCAAAGAATCTCATCCCATAGTCCCAACTCAGATGGAAACTACAAATAAAGAATAGTTTGCCTTGTTGTCTCATATCAACTATGAACTACCAAACAAATGCAAAAGGTCTCACATCCCCTTCTGCAACACGTCTTCGGTTTGAACCTTTTTAAAATGATGTACCCAGAAAAAAAGGATTGAAGTTTGAAACTTTCAATATTTAACCAGTATGAAACACCATGAAAAACTTTTAGGATAATCAACCAAAGAAAAAAAAATTGAAGAAGTTAAAGCCAGAATCTAGCATGCTCGGTTTACAGTCCTACTTGGTGGTCAATTCTTCTCCATCAACCTCTCACCCAGATCCACCCTTGCTCTACTTATACCTCTATCATTTCTGCCATTACAAGTAAAGCGTGCTATACCTGGAAGATACTCTCCAGGCTACATGATCACTTATAAATGTTCCTCTAAACGTATAAACACCCACAGACGAATGTTTCCTGTCACTGACCAGTAATATATAGCTGACAATCTAAGTTGATACCTGGGCAGCGTTGTTAAATTCTGGTAAGGGATTCCCATTATTATATGTTGCTTTGACAAGTTCATCAAAAGTGTAGCCATACAGTATGTCACTCTTCTCTAGCTGTTTGTTCAAACCTTCCAAGTAGTTACGATGATGGCCTCCCCAGTGAACCTCCAATGTCCTCCGACTCATATAGGGTTCCAAAGCATCCTAAAATAGAAACAGTGGCAGATCACTCAAGGAATGTATAATGATATGATATGTCAAAAATTTATAAGGAGGGATTCTGTACTTACAAGTTTATAAGGTGGTTCCTTCAAGCCATAGTAAGCAACAACTCTAGAAGCTCTCTGTGACCCATGGGTCCATCTTTTCTGCTGCTTACACTGATGAATACATAAAATCAACAGACACATTATGTAAAACCAATACAACGTAAAAGAAATCTACAATGGAGCATATGAAATTGAAACAGTAGTCCAGAACTATTTAAACACATTCAATAGAAGCTCAAAAAACTAATGAACTGAATTCAAGAAGTCCTCAACTTCCCCTGTGGAGTACTCATCCCCTCGAATCAGACAGTAAAAGATACATAAACAACTATCTGGAATTATAAGCTTTCAAATACTAAAAGAAATAGTTCGTAATATTAGACTTTCAACATTTCATAAGCAAACACCTACATTAGCGGCTTCATTCTTATTGTCGCTAGCTAATCAGAAAACCAATAATAGGAGAATGTATAAACTCCGATCTCGAAATGTATTATAATCAACACAGGAGAAAACCCAGAACTTTCATCAACATTTTGGATTTCTAAAATGTTTGAATGAATGCACATCTAGTTCACTGATAATACTCTAAGGAAAGTAGCAATAGATGTTACAGACCAAAAGCTGTTTACTAGAAGGTGGCAATGAAGCCATAAAGTTACAGAAAGACATATCTAAATAAATAAATAAAAAGGATGAATTATTCCCAATATGCATATAGCACAACCAAAGCATGGAAGAATTAAGAAGAATAGAAAGCGGCAAGTACCTGACGATGAGAAAGGTTGGGAGTCTTCAAACAGTGAGAAGAGTGAGTCAACAAAAGATGAGAGCTTGGAGGAGGAGAAGAAGAGGATAACATTGCTCTGGTAAGAGAGGATAACATTTCACAGTAGAAGGTCTGTGAAATCATTCTAGTTTGAGTTATCAGAGAGAAAACAAGAGAGTGATATACTGAACAAGTGAAGAGGAGAATTATTTATGCCCACTGTCCCCCAACTCATCCAATATGAAATGGAAAGTAAAGACAGTTTAGCTCGACAGAGAGAGAAGCATTACCTGGGTGCAGTCAAGTTTAGAGCTTTCCGATTGCGGCTTCAGGTATGATTGCTTTTGGGTAAGGTTCAGTCGAGTTGAAGCAAAGCCCTCTCCTCCTTGGACTTGGACGGACACGAAAAAGCAGCAGTAAAGCTTTCAATTTTATCCCTCCTGTAAAAACATAAAAAATATATCAAGTAAAACAAAGGATCGGAGTATGAATGAATAAAATGTCTTTCCTACCCTTCTCCTCTTTGACTAGATCACTAGATCACGACACGAAGATAGGTCATGATTGACTTTGAACAACTCAAATCAGTCACGTACAAATCACTCTCTTCGAGCACCTGAAGTTGGGATGACCCTGTCTCCGACTCAACTACATTCTCCTCTGCTGTGATCGCTCCTCATTTCCTTTTTTCTTTTCTGGCACTTGAGAAGCAATTTGAGCAATTCTTCTGTTTTTGAAATGATTTTAGTATTGTTCTCATTTAATTATTTCCCACAAATTAAAAAGGCTGAAATTGTTTTCTTTCCCAGCAGAAGCAAATGCAGTTACTGCATACTCGTGTTGCAATGGTCCATCAGGTCTGGTTCAGTTATGTATGGTATGTATGCATATATCTGCAGAACCCATATCCAACATTAATTAAGCTCATGCATCCAGGATTTGATAATTATGCAGTACGTAGCTGTACTATATATGAACAATGACATGATCAGTGAGTCTATACTTAAACTTATATTTTACTTTCGTGGAGCCCTGCACTCGAAACTTATAAAGACGCTTATTATCATTTCATCTTGTGACTGCTTACCACCCACAATACAACAAAAGTGGTGGCACACATGCAAACATTTTTATTACAATCCCCCCATGGAATGGAACCAACTCCACCGGGACTTTCTTTTTCTTTTTCTTTTTCTTTTTTTTTTAGATAATTATAATCATCTGTTCGGACTTTTTCCATATGATAAGCATCTCTTTCGGTGTGAATGTGATCTCCATTGGCAGCAGAGTTTCTTTTTCCCTATCAAGGACATGAGATAAAGTCGTATTTTAAGTTTTTTTTTCTTTCTAGTACTGTTTTTGTTCAATAATACGTGTATCAATGATAATATCGTATCACAGAGTTTTCAGGAATCAGTTTTACAACAGGAGTCCTCTCAAAGTCTTCTTAAAAGTCAGTGACTTTGCTACCACCTAATCACATCATGTTGGACCCCGCATTTGTATATCAAGTCATGGTCATTGGTCAGTGCTTTTGGAAAGAAGATGGAACCTTCAGCCTAATCTATACGACTCTCTCAATCTCTCAATGGATCATTCACTGGCTCATCCATCTCAGGTATGTCTTGTATATCTTGATCTCCGTCTATATTGCCTTTTGTTTCCTTTTTCTTTTGCTTCTGATCGATGTTTACTTCTTTGGATCATTGTGGTGAACTTCATATCTTTGATCCATTTGCATGCACTCAACTTACTTTTCTTTTATGCTTTTGCTTTGTTTGGATACTGATGAATGGTTTGTACATAAAGAAATGATCGAAGCACAGATTTCATTTGTTACAAGCTCGAAAACTAAGAATCTGCAATAGCACATCAGTTTAATTACTCTTCTTTCATTTTTGGCATTGAAATTTCTCTTCAACCAAACAAAAAGAGATCAACTAAAAGTAAAAGACTAAATCTTTTGTTAACTTTTTCTCAATTGTGTCTTGAACAGCTAAAAGAGTTCATGTTTGTTAACTTGCTTTATTTTATTTTATCATTTGCGTGTTTGGTTAATACTTTCTTGGCAATCAGATAGAGGTTAACTGTTGAATGTGTGTTCTTTAATACAGGAGGACAATATGGATCAAGCACCACCAAAAGTGTCATCCCTTGAACCCCCAATATCTTCATCTAAACCACCCAAATCCTCTTTTGTTGATCCCAAACTGAAGCTACATTTGTCAGCTGCTTCCTCTCAGGGAAACAATCAAAAGGGGAAGGCAGTTCAGGTATGGACTGAAATGGTTTCATCTAAATCATCTGCATTCTCATCATTTTCTTCTAAGCCACCTCGATCTCCGTCTCCCCCTAAGTTCCCACAGTCCTTGGAACCAAGTCTTTCTGCTTCTTCCTCAAAATCAAAGAGAAGAAACCGACAGAGAAAGAAAAAAAACCCGAGTGTTAAAAAGGGCTTATCTAGTCCATCCCCATCAACGTTAGAACCCCCATTGGTGATTTATTCTCCATCACCTCCATCTTCCCCATCTTCATCAGAATCACCACCATCGTCCACTAAGCTGCCTCCAGCCTTAAGGCAAACTTTTGCCTCAGCTCACTCGCATGTAAGAGATCAACGGGGGAAGACATGTGGTTATTCATTGATCAAGAGGGGCTTATCTAATCCATCTCCATCATCACTGAAACCCGCATTGTTGAGTTCTTCTGTACCGCCTCCATCTTGCCCTAGAGAGCATTCATCATCTTCATCTGGATCACCTCCATCATCCCCTAAGCTGCCTCCAACCTTAAGGCGAGCTTTCTCCTCACATCACTCACATGTAGCCAATCAGCGGGGGAGGTCATATTATTCATGGGTGCAAAAGGGTTCATTACCTATATACAAGGTTCCCAAGAACATTAAAGCTTCGATCAAGAAAGATAGAGTGCCCAAAGTTCTTGACCAGCCATTGTCTCCCTTAACCTATAAGAACTACTTTGCTGCTCTCTTATATGCTGAGGAAGTCTACTTGGAGGTATTCTTTAACTGTGCCCTTTTAAAGTGCCTTCACAAATAGCTAGTTTTCCAAGAAGATCTCTTGAGTTCTGCTTTCATTTGATTCAGAAATGGAAAGATTATCAAATGTTGGAAGTGACATTGAACTTGCAAGAGGCAATTATAAAGGCTAAAAAGAAGGATGAAAAAATCTTTGTAAAATTGAAGTTAGATTCAGTTCCTGAGAGACGCCCATTCCTTTTATCAAGGGATTTTGTCTATGCAAGACCTTCGGGTAGGGATGTTCAGCCATTTGAGGTAAGCTTTTTGAATTTTCGTGCATACATATACGAGGCACTATGTAATTGTGTATGTTTTGTACCATGCTCTGCCATTATGCTGCATTTTCCTTTTATATCTTGCATATTTTCAGTATGCAAGTCCAGGTCAACAAGGTGTAAGCTTTTATGTGTAATGTTGCTCCAACAATATTCCATATATATATATATATATATATATATATATATATATATATCCAGCAGTAGTTTCTATGTTTGAGGATCTCGGTGTTTCATGTTATAAACATGACTATGCCATGATATTTTACTCAGGGCATTCTCTACCGTGTGGTGAAGAGCAGTCATATATTAGTTGATTTCGGACATGACTTTCTTTATCAGCATCATCCGAAACGCACATATGACATCAGCTTCTCATTTAACAGACTTTGTTTTAAAAGAGCTCATGCTGCAGTTCAAGCTGCATCATATCCTTTGTTCCAGAACTACATCTTTCCTGATTGTGTTCCAGAAAAGATCATCATTTCCAATAATTCCACACCAAAGGCTGCAGTTAGACAGATTTTAGGCTTTTATGGCCCGCCACCCTATATTATAGAGGGCCAACGCTCCGTGATTCGTACAGGAAAATCTGACTCTAAACCGTATAAACTATCAAAAACAGGAGAGATTGTTCGAGAAGCAGCATTGCAAATCTATAAAAGCTCTCCAGATGATCGTATTCTCATATGTGCCCCCTTAAACAGCACATGCGACGAGCTGATGATTAGTTTGAAGAAAGTGATTCCAGAGTGTGACATGTATCGAACCAATGCTGCATTTCGAGAGGTAGATGAGGTACCTATTGAGATTCTCCTCTCATGTGATCATGACGGCGAATGTTTTTCCTGTCCTCCACTCGCAGAACTCCAGAGGTTTAGGCTGATCTTCTCCACATTTGTTACTAGCTTTCGGCTACACAATGAAGGCGTCACTGCTGGACATTTCAGCCATATTTTTCTGGTGGATGCTGCTTTGGCTACTGAGCCAGAGACAATGATAGCTCTGGCTAATTTTGCTAATGAGAGCACAGCTGTTATAGTAACAGGTTCAGCCAATCATCAACCAAATCAGGTGCGCTCTGGTATGGCCAGGACCGAAGGATTGAAGACATCATACTTTGAAAGGCTCAGTAAGATGAGAACAACATCAGATGACACCTAAATGGAGCTTAATGTGGTGCTCATTCAGTCCTGTTAATTTGTTATTTGAATTTGGGTTGTGTTAATTGTGTAAACATTTTCGGTCTTGTTTAATTTGCCAACATTTTTGATTCTGCTTAATTTAACACGAGTGAAGGAACCTCAACTTAATTAGATATTCTCATATGATGGATCATTTATTAGTCAGCTGCTAGCTAGTTTGTTTTTGTTTGATCAGAAAAGACTGAAGAGTGAAGAAATGTCAAGTTTCTTTGATCTTTTGAGATGCCTTCTGTGTTGTTCCATTGAGCATGATCATTGTGAAAACCGGTTTGAATTTGATACTGCGGAAGAAGCTGAAGCTTCCTCTAGGGTTAACGGAAGACAGAAAACGTACTTGTGCACAACTCTAGTTTAGACTATAAGCGAGGGTTAGCGGAATCCTGGGCGTTTAATTGGTATGAAATAGGGTTCAAAACAACAAACTCGTATCGACTCGTCGATCTAGATTTGGCAACTTGTTCAACTTCATTTCTGCCTCACAATATGAGGCAGGTGACAAAGTTGTACGCACGTACGCGCGAGTTTGGTTCACCTATGACCTACCTAGTAGCCGAGTACTCTGCAGCATGTGTAGTCCCACTAATATCTTGCCTCATCAGAATCAGATGCTAAGTCGAGTTTTAGCCAAACCAAACCAAAAAGAAAAAGGGGAAGGGAAAGCCAAAGCAACCAACCAACCCTGTTTCTCCTTCTCTCCTCACTCACTCACTGTGCATGTAGTACGATGTAATCTAATTAATTCACCAGTTGTTTTTATTTTTCTTGAAAAAGCAAGCTTACTTATTAAGCAACTAGTCCACTAGCGAGTAGAAAAGCAAAGTGGTGATCAGTCGTTGGCTGGTCAACAAGGTCTTTGTTTTCTGTGTTCCTCTCTTCATATGTTAGATACTAGGATTAGATCATCGATCAATTTGTAAAGTGAGTCGGTCACTGGTAAGCTCGATCGGAAAACGTACTGCATCTGCGAGTTGGTAATAAGGTATGCCTAATTTTTCTGCTTGAATTTGCAAACCTTCTCAGATTCTTAAGTTTTATAACCATGGAATTTGGCAGATCGAAGAAACCTCAACACTCCATCTGCTTCTTATATTTTCTAGTGCTAGATGCATTCCAAGGTCTCGCGCGTCTTCGGTCAAGTGCTTCTTGTGTCAACTTTCAAATAATCTAGCTAGAAATGCATCTGGACATCTTGTCTTGATATTCTCTTATCTTCATGCTAACTAAACAATTTCTTAATTATGTACGTATTCATTCAGTTAATTAAGACGTGCTAGATCTTTTGCTTTCCTGGAAAATTTCCAGAAACCTCATTCAAACATCGTCTTCTTGCAACCTCCCCACTATGAGGTTTTGACTTCACTTTATAACTCCATTACTGGCGTTTTTCCTTTTTAAGTGTAGCCAATTAAGTTTCGTCCTGATGGGGTTTGGCTTAACAGGTATCGGTTGCTGCTGGTCATCGGGAGTTCAGCAATATTATGGTGGACATACAAGAATCGCAAACCTCCCCCCCAAGAAACAAATGGTCTCGCTTTATACCATTTTCATCATCCCCTCAGCCTCGTCCTGATGGGGTTTGGCTTAATCGGTATTGGTTGCTGCTAGTCATCGGGAGTTCAGCAATATTATGGTTGACAAACAAGAATCGCAAACCTCGCACCCCCAGAAACGAAAGGTCTCGCTTTATACCATTTTCATCATCCCCTCAGCCTCGTCCTGATGGGGTTTGGCTTAATAGGTATCGGTTGCTGCTGGTCATCGGGAGTTCAGCAATATTATGGTTGACAAACAAGAATCGCAAACCTCCCCCCCAAGAAACAAATGGTCTCGCTTTATACCATTTTCATCATCCCCTCAGCCTCGTCCTGATGGGGTTTGGCTTAATCGGTATTGGTTGCTGCTAGTCATCGGGAGTTCAGCAATATTATGGTTGACAAACAAGAATCGCAAACCTCGCCCCCCTCCAGAAACGAAAGGGGTCGCTTCCCTGAAAAGCCACCTCAGCGTCAGCCAACATCATCTATATCCAGCCTCACCGAAAACCCCAACATATTTTTCTGGACCATCTCCATCTTCCCCAAAACACCCTCCAACATATTTTTCTACACCATCTCCGTCTCCATCTTCCCTGAAACCCCCAGCATATACTTCTAAACCATCTTCATCCTCAACTCCATCTTCCCCAAAACCCGCCCCCAGCATATATTTTTCTCTATCATCTCCGTCTCCATCTTCCCCAAAGCGCCCTCCTGTCTTTAAGTCAGTTCTATGCCCAGCCTCCTCCTTCTCAAATAATGATGATATAATTCAACAACAACGAGACAGGAAGAAAACAGCTTACGTATGTGTTGAAGAGGATTCATTACCTGTATTCACGATTCCTGAGGATATCAAAACCTTGATCAAGAACGAAACTGTGCCCAAAGTTCTCAACTGCTCTTTGTCTCCCACAACGTACAAGGATTACTTTGCTGCTCTGTTATATTCTGAAGATTTCTTCTTGGAGGTACCCGAATCATTACATGCATGATTACGCTTTCCAAATCTCAAACCATTTGGTCCTGATCTCGCTATTGATTTTTTGAGTCTTGTATATATGCTTTTGGATGCTGGCTAAAAAAATCAAATCTAATGCTGTTATTGAATCAGAAATGGAGTGATTTCCTTTTGAAGGCTGTGACATTGGAGTTGAATGAAGCTGAAATTCATAAAAATCAGAAAAAGCAAGATAAAGCCTTTGTGGCATTTGAGCTTGATTCTGTTCCCCAGAATAGGCCATTCCTCTTATCAAGGGACTTGGTCTTTGCACGACCAGTGGGTAGGAGTACTGCTGAGCCCTTTCAGGTAAACACTCAACATCCATTTAGGCATTGGCATTTGCTGAATTCTGTTTATCGATCACTAAGTTTTACTTCACTATGTCCTAGCATTTCCAATTTTCCAATCAGATTATGAAACCGAATCTGATCATGAACTGCTGCATTTACTCCGGTAGATTCTCTTAACAAAATATATGGCATTGTGCATTGGTAGTGTACTAGTGTATAGTAGTTGAATTTGAGTTATTTATCCACATTATTATCATTCTGATCTTAGTTACATGCATATTATATATACAGGGTATCATTAATCGCATTGTAAGGAGCAAAACCGTTTTAGTTGAATTTGAAGATGCCTTTTATACTCATCATCATTCCAACAAAAAGTATGATGTCAGCTTCTCATTCAATAGAGTTTGCTTGAAAAGAGCTCACCAAGCAGTTAAAGATGCATCAGAGGACTTGTTTCAGAATTTCCTCTTCCCTCATTGTGACTCACGAGGTAGCATTCCTACTGCACCAGCTCTGCTTTCTACTACCTGTCATAAGCTCGATCGAGATCAACGTTCTGCAGTTGGACATATCTTAAGGATTCAGGGCTCACCTCCTTATGTAGTAACTGGTCCGGACTCTGTACCTGAAGGCAAATCTTTTGCATATTTTAGAGAACCTTCAAGAACTGGAGTAGTTGTTAGTGAAGCAGTATACCAATTATGTCAGAAGTCGCCAGAGTATCGCATTCTTATCTGTGCGCCCACTAACAGCTGCTGCGATGTGCTGATGAGAAGCTTGGGGAAGGTGATTCCAGAGTCGACTATGTTTCGTGCCAATGCTGCATTCCGTGAGAAAGAAGAGGTACCTGAGGATATCCTCCGCTCATCCCTTTACAAAGAGTCCTGTTTTTCTTGTCCTCCAATAGAGGAACTCCGGAAATACAGGGTGATTTTTTCGACTTTCATGAGTAGCTTTCGACTACATGATAAAGGCATAGCTGTTGGACATTTTAGCCATATTTTTCTGGTGGATGCTTCATCCGCTATTGAACCGGAAACATTGGTCGCCCTGACTAACTTTGCTGACAAGACTACTAGTGTTATAGTTACTGGTAAACCTGGAAACAGTCCGCGCTGGGTTCGCGCTGACATTGCAAGGAAAAAGGGACTCAAGATTTCATACTTTGAAAGACTCTGTAAGCTCTGGCCCTATAGAAGCCTCAGTCCAGTGTTCATCACACAATTGGACCTGAACCAAAACTCTGGCTCAGACTACCAAACAGCTTTCTGAGTTGGTTTATTGGTTGCTTTTGAACGTGTGTATTTCAGGTCTCATGTGCTGCAGATGGTTTTTATGTATTAAACTCTAAACCAATTCTATAAATATCATCATGTGTGGAAACTCCTAGCTTTTTCAAATATACAAGGCATTCAGCTGTTTGTTTTTTGTATTTCTTGGTTGATGATCTTATGAGACACTGAAACAAGACCACAATCTTTTGTCATAAAGTAGCTACATTATACCAAGTAAAGCTCAACATTTGATAGCTCAACCCTTTGCTTGACTACATATTCTCGATCATATGATCGATCATATATTAGTTAGCTGCTAGTTTGTTTGTTTGATCAGAGAAGACTGAAGAGTGAAGAAATGTCAAGTTTCTTTGATCTTTAATTTGAGACGCCTTCTGTGTTGTTCCTAATAAAAAGTAGTAATCTCAGTGTCCTTATGTTTTTCCGGTGGATGCTTCATTGGCCAGAGACGAAAGTTGTACAGCACGCGCACGCGAGTGTTTGATTCACCTCCCTAGTAGCCGATCGAGTACTATGCAGCATGTGTAGATATCTTGCCACAACAGAACCAGATGGTACTCATGGAAACTGTAAGTACATAATGGGTATATATTCCCCAACTAATGGAAATGAGTCAATGTGTCAACAACTTTAGGAATCAGACTTAGGAGTGCAGGCTGGTTCGCATCGTAAACTAGGATTGCAGTATAACTTGAATCCTAATAGAAACTGCAGATCGATTTCAATATCTCTAATGATGCTATGACTTTCTTGAATTACCAAACCATCAACAGAAACTAAAACATCACACACAAACACCAAATCTGTTGATGCAGTAAAACCCTTAGAAAAGGAAAACAACTGCGGGCACTATGCCGGTAACAAATCCACTAAAGAAATCAGTACATAAAGAACTTACAGACACTCAATCTTCCTAGACCCAATCTAGAAGGCAGCTCTGTCTCTGCTTTGCTACTGATTCTGAATGATGGATATGAACCTCCTTCGTCAATCTTCAGATGGCACAACTCTCCACATAGTTGTCAATCATCTCAAGGCACAAAGGCATGTATGCAACACACATGAAGACATACACAGATGGTGTTTAAAGGTATGGTTTTCTGGGTTTGACAATCCTTTGGAAGCCAGATATGGAACAGTTTACCAAAACACTCTCAAAGAAGATTTTTGGCTCGGTGCATTTCTAGAGAGATCTGAGGATAAGGGAAACTGAAGAACAGTGCTCTCTCAATGCAAGTGTCTGGCTAGCTGAGTGTGAGAACCTATTTATATCGAAGGACTAGAGCTAGGGCTGACTAGATGTGTAATAAAGATAACTCACTTAATTAAGATCAGACACATTAAATAAAGCAAGCTTAAAACAAGTTGCCAGCTCAGCTTAGATACACAGGATTGAAACGCAAGTCTCATCCTAATTTAGGATAGATAGGAACCTTCAATCCTAAAAACAGCAAGCAATATGAATGCAATTTATACCTGATGATGTTGAGGAGGAAAGATCCATAGAACTTGAATCACAACATTGTTCTGAAGATCAAAGAGACAGAAGCTAAAACTAGATACAAGAGAGTCTTAGATAATGAGCTAGGAAATGCCAATTACAAAACATTTTTTGCTCTAACAGAAGCTCTTGAGTTTTAGCCAAACCAAACCAAAAGGAGAAAAGGGAAAGGCAACGCAACGCAATGAAACCAACCAACCCTGTTTCTCTCTCTCCTCACTCACTCACTCACTGTGCATGTAGTACGATGTAATCTAATTAATTCACCAGTTGTTTATATTTTTTCTTCAAAAAGTAGCCTTACTTATTAAGTAACCAGTCCACTGTTGGTGAGTAGAAAAGCAAAGTGGTGAAAAGTCGTTTGCTCGTCGACGACGGGAGTCTACTTCTCTCTTTTTTTTTCTTTTTTCTTTTTTTTCTATGTTCCTTTCTTCATCAATTTGTAGAGTCCGTCAGTCAGTCACCGGTAAACGCGATCGTAACTGCATCTGTGAGTCAGTAATCCTCGGCTTAAACTTGCAAACGTTGGTAGATTCTTGAGTTTTTTTTTTTTTGAAAACAGATTCTGAAGTATTATGACTATGAAATTTTGCAGAGGAAACCTCATCAACTGTCAACTCGATCTGCTTTGAACTAGAAAGGGTCTTCCTCAAATGATCGGATCGTTTATCAATTAATTAGCTTGTTTGTTTGTTTTGAATTTGATCACAGCAGAGCAGAGTGAAGATAGAAATGTCATGCTTTTTTGATCTTCTGAGATGCCTTCTGTGTTGTTCTGATGAGCCTGATTTTCATCGAACTTCTTCCCGTTATACAAGAAACCGTTTTGTTGATACCGCTGACCTTCACTATTATGATCCCATTCCCAGTCCCAGGGGCAGCCATTTGCCAACTTCAACTTCATTTCAGCCTGAGTACTATTCTCGTGATTTTGTTAATTCTCTACTTCATTCTCCTGCTTCACCTTCCACCACCTCCTCTTATAAACCACCACCACCTCAATCAACAACACCACCACCAGCATCTCAATATTATTCTTCTAATAACAAACCGCCGGTCACTTCTTTTATCAGTTCATCTTCATCATCTAAACCAACCCTATCGTCTACTATTAAACCATCTTCATCATCCTCTAAGAAGCCACCCCAGCCTCGGCCTCAGCCAACATCATCTAATTCTAAACCAAATCCATCCTCCCAAAAACCTCCATCACATTCTTCATCTCCATCTTCTCCAAAGCTCCCTCCTGTCTACAAGTCAATTCTATCCCCAGCCTCCTCCTCCTCCTTCTCCCCAAATGTTACAAGTCAACACCAACAAGACGGGAAGAAAACAGCTTATGTGTGTGTTGAAGAGGATCCATTACCTGTATTCATGATTCCTGAGGATATCAAAGCCTTGATCAAGAACAAAATTGTGCCCAAAGTTCTGATTCGCCCATTATCCCCCACAACATACAAGGACTACTTTGCCGCTCTCTTATATTCTGAAGATTTCTACTTGGAGGTACCCTAATTATTACATGCATAAATCTTATTACCCTGTTGCATATCTCAAACCATTAGGTGTATACTCTTGATCTTGTTATGATTTGAAATCTTGTTATGTGATTTTCTGGATGTTTTGGATGCTGGCTCAAAAAAACAAATCTAATATGCTGTTATTTGAATCAGCAATGGAGTGATTTCCTTTTGAAGGGTGTGACATTGGGGTTGGATGAAAGTTCAATTTATAAAATTCGGAAAAAGGAAGCAATTTATAAAAATCGGAAAAAGGAAGATAAGGAAGATAAAATCTTTGTAGCATTTGAGCTTGATTCTGTTCCTGAGGAACGGCCATTCCTCTTATCAAGGGACTTGGTCTTTGCACGACCAGTGGGTAACAGTACTGCTGAACCCTTCAAGGTAAAATCTGAACATCCATTTATGCATGCATTCATATGCTGGATTCTGTTTATCAATAGGTACTACTTCACTAGGTCCTGGCATTTCTGATTTACCATTCAGATTATCAAACCGAATCTTATCATGAATCTGTTTCATTTACTCTGGTAGATTCTCTAAAACGAAAAAATTGTTATAGGCTTATAGCAGTGTGTAGACTGTAGTAGAATTTTCAGTTATATATCCACATTATTATCATTCTAACCTTTGTTTCATGCATGTCATATGTACAGGGCTTCATCTATAAAGTTGTTGGGAGCAAACGCGTTTTGGTTGAATTTGAAGATGGCTTTTATTCTAATCATCATTCCAACAAAAAATATGATATCAGCTTCTCATTCAATAGAGTTTGTTTGAAAAGAGCCCACCATGCAGTTAAAGCTGCATCAGACGCCTTGTTTCAGAACTTCCTCTTCCCTGACACTGACTCACGAGCAAGCATTCCTACTGCACCAGCTCTGCTTTCTACTACCTGTCATAAGCTTGATCAAGATCAATGTTGTGCGGTTGGACATATCTTAAGGATTCAGGGCTCACCACCTTATGTAGTAACTGGTCCAGACTGTGAAGGCGAATCTTTTGCATGTTTAAGAGAACCTTCAAAAACTGAAGGCAAATCTTTTGCATATTTAAGAGAACCTTCAAAAACTGGAGTGGTTGTTAGTGAAGCAGTATACCAATTATGTCAGAAGTCGCCAAAGTATCGGATTCTTATCTGTGCGCCTACTAACAGCTGCTGTGATGTGCTGATGAGAAGCTTGGTGAAGGTGATTCCAGAGTCGACTATGTTTCGTGCCAATGCTGCATTCCGTGAGAAAGAAGAGGTACCTGAGGATATCCTCCGCTCATCCCTTTACAAAGAGTCTTGTTTTTCTTGTCCTTCAATTGAGAAACTCCGGAAATACAGGGTGATTTTCTCGACTTTCATGAGTAGCTTTCGACTACATGATAAAGGCATAGCTGTTGGACATTTTAGCCATATTTTTCTGGTGGATGCTTCATCCGCTATTGAACCGGAAACATTGGTCGCCCTGACTAACTTTGCCGACAAGACTACTAGTGTTATAGTTACTGGTAAACCTGGAAACAGTCCACGCTGGGTTCGCGCTGACATTGCAAGGAAAAAGGGACTCAAGATTTCATACTTTGAAAGACTCTGTAAGCTCAGCCCCTATAGAAGCCGCAGTCCAATGTTCATCACACAATTAGACCTGAACCAAAAGTCAGGCTCAGACTACCAAACAAGAACTTTCTGAGTTGGTTTATTGGTTGCTTTTGAAGGTGTGTATTTCAGGTCTCATGTGTTGAAGATGGTTTTTTTATGTATTAAACTTGAAAACAATTCTATAAATATCATGTATGGAAACTCCTTTTTCAAATGCACAAGGCATTCAGCTGTTTGCCTTTTGTATTTCTTGGTTGATGATCTGCTTAGACTGCTTATGAAACACATAAACTAAACCACAATCTTTCCTCACAAAAATGCTACGTTATAGCAAGTAAAGCTCAACATTGGAAGCTCGAAAAAGCAAATTGTAAATTGTAAGTAGTTCTGCAATGATACACCACAAGACGAGTCTTTAAAGAGCACAAGAGAAATAATCCCATTTGTAAGGGAACAAAACCGCACCAGTTCAAGCGTGCAAACCACAACTCCAACATGATGTTTGAATTCTATATATCAAAACAAGCATAATCTACTCCTAAGTCACCAGTAGTTCTTAACTTGAATACCACAGCACACATATTAAAAGTCCTTGTCTCCTACTGTGCTGTAGGAGCCATCTGCTTCAGTTTTGCTTGCAAAACTAACCCAGCTTCATCAGATATGCTTTTCTTCTTAGAAGCAACCTGCATATATCAATTTCACAATTTCATAATTAGAAGAAAACAAAGAACAAAACGAATCAAGCAACGAAAGAGCAGCCCTACTCAAAAGCAGTAAGGTATGCATTAGAGTCAAGATCGAGGAGCATTTGTGTCCACCCCTTGGATTAGTTTTAGTTTTATACATACAAAGAAAACATTACAGCAATCAGCAATCTCCCAAACTCTGGATCAATGGCCAGTTGCCATACACAGAGCAGCAAAACAATGAATTTTTGAAGGTAATAGCAAAGTAGGTGAGATATGAAATTGGCATTACGAGTAACAATAAGGAGGTTTTCAATTTCAGGTCTCATATATGAGAGGGCAAGAAAGAAGACTAATCACCAAACCTAGCAAACGCAAGGAAATAGATTCACAAAGAGGAGGAGATCTAAGTTTGACCTCAACGAGTTGTTCGAAATTGGACTTGAGGAGATTGATCTTGCGCTCGCAGTAGTCTTTGGCCTGAGGCATGTTCTTCTCGATGAAGTAGCCGGTGCCGACGTCGACGAGGACCTGGTCGGGGTCCTGGAGAGTTCCGGGGACGTAAAGGGAGGCGGTGAGAGGGACGAGCGTCTTCTTGCCGGTGGGGCGGAGGGAGAGGTCGTGGAGGGCGGAGGAGGCTAGCTCGAGGCGGGTGGTGGCGGTGCGGATGTTGTTGAGGGAATCCTGGAGGAGATTGACTTCCAGATCAGTTTGCTCTTTCACTGCCTTCAACTGCTCCGCGCTCAGCTTCTCCATCTCTCCTCTCACGCTCATCGCCATCTTCACTGATCTTCACTCTTCACGCTGTGCTCTGATTCCCAATTCCGACTCTTATTTCAATTCCCTCCCTTAATTTTTTTCATATTCACCCCTTCAAGTTTGATGTCTTGCTGAAAATGCCCCTATAGCTCAGTGGTAGAGCGTCAGTCTTGTAAACTGAAGGTCTGTAGTTCGATCCTGCATGGGGGCAAGGCATTTCTTTTTCCTTTTTAAGGTTTTTAATCCAAAACTAACTTAACTTTATTGTTTGCCAGACCAAACCCAGTGATGCATTTTTTTTTTTTTAAATTCAACAGTATTTTGTTGGACTCGTAATCTCTTACGGCAGGAGTCATCGTCCTATTGAGGGATTAGCCGCCCACTGCCATGGGCTGGCTACCTACCTTAACCAACCAAATGTCAACAAAGCATCTCATTTCGTAAAGCTCCAGTTATTGTTACCGACCAAAGAAAAAGAGAGAAGCTAGCACTCAACTAGTAGTACAACAACGTCAAGAAATATCTCATATCGTTTTCCGAGTCTGGCTTGGCTGTTTACGGAACCCAAATATCTCGGAGCGGAGGAGATCAACACTTCATTGGTCCTCCTCTCTCCTCGTCTTCACTTTTATGCTTCTCTACCTAATACATGTACACACAAATCTAAATCTAGCTATTAGCTACCTCTTCTCGTTTGATCTCTACCTTCTTATCTACACTTGCTAGCCAAGCTAGCTAACGCTAAGAAGCAAACATGCCTCCAGCAGCAGGAATAGCATGTCTTCCTCTCTATGTTCCCTCCCCAACTTGTTCTGCTTCAATGGTCGTAACAAGAACAACTACCCCAAGAACCTCCTCCTCCTGGGGTTTTGTTGAAAAGCCTTCGAGTAAGATCATGAAGATTACAAGATGGAGATGCAGGGCAAGAGCTTCTTCTAGCGGATCTGACATCACAGACTTTGATCTCTACGACCTTATGGGCATCGATAGCTCTTCGGATCACTCTGAAATAAGAAAAGCATATCGGACACTCCAGAAGAGGTGTCACCCGGACGTCGCTGGCGCAGCAGGCCATGACATGGCCATCATTCTCAATGAAGCATATGCTCTTCTCTCTGATCCTAATCAACGTCTGGCTTATGATAAGGTCCACATGATCACAGTTGCTTATTCAGTACCCTACTGCTTGTAATCTCTCTCTCTCTCTCTCTCTAATAATCCGCAACTAATTACTTGTTTATTGCATGCACATGACATATGCAGGAGCACTCGAAAATTGCAGAGCTCCGAGGTTACTCAGGGAAGCCTCTTTACTCGTCATGGTTTGGTTCAGAAACCGAAGAACGAGCAGTTTTCGTGGATGAAGTCAAGTGTATTGGTTGCTTGAAATGTGCGTTATGTGCTGAAAAAACTTTTGCAATTGAATCCGTGTATGGAAGAGCCAGGGTTGTCGGACAGTGGGCTGACCCTGAACACAAAATACAGCAGGCTATACAGGCTTGTCCTGTTGATTGCATCTCGTAAGTATCTCCACAAACCATGAACCAGAGTAAGAAGCAGCAGGATTAGAGTATACCCACAAAGCGTTACTTTAGTTACATACATATAGAATCTGTATAGGGGGAGCTCAGGAACCACCTTCATTGGTTTATGCACAGCAGTGAATATTTGTACTGTTACTTCAGGTTCAAGTTGTATATGTCATCTTATTGGTTGATCAGTCACTGAACTATATGTAGGGTTGTGGAGAGGTCGGACCTAGCAGCTCTGGAATTTCTAATGTCCAAGCAGCCACGTGGCAATGTAAGAATAGGAATGGGGAATTCAGCCGGTATACGAGTCTCCAACATCTTTGTTGAGGTGAAAAAATTCAAGACAAGATTCCAAGATGCAAAACAGAAAGCTTCTGCACAGAGTTCTAATGTTAGTTCCCGCCTTCCACATACATTTATATCCAAGTTCACTTGCACTGCTTGCTAGCTAATAATCAGACACTAGCTGTCACTCAGCCTCAGATTATATATGTCTAGGTAACTGAGTTTATTAATTTCCCATCGACCCTGTCAAGGAACTGAATTAGAGTATGTTTCCAATTGGATCAGGAGACAGACTTACAAAGAGAAGCAAGAGTATCAGCAATTCAAGCCATCAGATCCATCTCCAACTGGTTGTATTGGACACCCTTTGCAAGTGCAGGTGAAACCAGTTCCAGAAGTACAACAAAGCCTCTCCAACATTTAAGACTACTTACCGCGCATAAAGAATCCAGCACAGAATCTGAACCAAACATTGGCAAGATCAGAGATGCAGCTGCTGCCAGGAAACAACCAAAAAGAAACAGCAACCGCCGAACCTCTGCATTGAATGGTCACACAAGTAACCCAGGTGATGATGACTATTGGACTCCATTGAGCAATGCTCTTCCAGCTGCTGCCTCAACCTCCCAAAGCAACTCCAACGTCTCGAGATCATCAGAACCTAATTCACCTGCAGCAGGTATTGGTGGCAAAAGATGGAAGCAAACAACACCTGTAGGTGATAACATTCGAAGAAAGAGCAACCCAATTAGATGGGTGGCTCCAACGGGACCAGCAATGGTTGCTTCATTTCTTATAGCTAGATTACAAGGAGATGAAGTCGCAACAGTTAACGGTAGTACTAGTACAGGCGGTGGTGGTTTGACAGAACATGTATATGGCTCTTTAGCACTGGACATAGTCAACAGCTCTTGGTTACAGATCATATTGGCAGGGATTACCTGGTATATAATTGGAACAATAATTGTAGGACTTGCAGATGCCATTCAAAGTAGGGAAAGTAGGAGAGATTGATTAATACTTCAATATTACTGTAATTATAAAGCACACAACAGTTAAGCACGCACTGATCCACACTGTAATTTTTCATGTTTTCTGTAGGAACTTTCAGTAGCAATGAAAATTTGGTTTGTTATCGACTTCCTTTTTCTTCTTTTACCCCCATCTTTCACATCTAGGATCTAGGATTGCTTGAATCATTTGTTTAAGTTCCTTTGTACATCCATGTTCATTGGTGAGAAGATTCTCACACTGAATGAGACATTCCTGAGGGGAAAGCCCATTTCCAAGTTTTCATCATTCATCAACCAAGGGAGGTAAGCAGACTTCATAGATATCAGACCAAAGGAAAAGGAACAAAGGGGACTTCCCAAAGAATTTCCCATTTGGAAACCCCAAATCACTCCTGAGATAACCAACACGAGTTCTTAAGATTTCTGAACACACTGAATGCAAATAGTCTTACAAAGAAGATATATTTTATTTCCAAATTTAGGTCTTCTCTAGAGTGAGAAGGTTTTACCCAAGTGAAAGAATACCTGAATTCATAGTCCTAGGCTTTTCTGGTTAATCAATGCATTAGTATTAAGAATGCCAAAAGCTAAAGACCAACTCAAACTCTCAAGGTTAGGAGTGAACAAAGGAGATGATGTAAAGAGATTTTAATTGATTACCAAAATGCAACTCCATACAAACTGGAAGATGTTCAGTACATTAGGATACTTTTGGCCGTTGGGCCAATGAATGCAGGAGATTAAAGATATAGGAAGTGCAGAAATTAGGATCATCTTACAAAGACTGGAATGAATTACAGCACTTAGTAGCGGTACTTGGTGGAGTAATCCTTGGGAGCAATCACCAGACCACGCCCCTTCCTTGCACCACGGTACACTGTCTCCACAATGTCAATGAACTCTTGCTTGTCCTTGAGAGCCCAGTTAATCTTGTTGTTGTTCCCAGTGCCAAGGTCAATCATAATGTGCTTGTTTCTGAAAAAGAACATAACTGTGGATGGGTCATACAGCTCATACATTGTGTTGAAATCAGGAACCTCTGAAATGTCCACAAGGTAAATGACAGCAAAGTTTTTAATTTTGTCAGCAACTGATGCTAGTACTTCATCCATCTGAATGAACACAACATATAAAGAAACCACTTAGCACTCAGATAAAGGCAAAAAGCCAATATGAACAGAGCTGCTTATGATCCTCTGCAACCCCATACAAGGTGAAGTAGGAGATTCCAATCCAGAAATTAACTATGAAAATGATACAAGGACAAGAATAGAGGCATGTATATGATCAAAAGATGAAAGGTAACCATAATTTATGCTACTCACCACCTAGTAGAGGTTTACAATACATAAATCTGTACAGTTTTAGAGGTATCTAAATTATGATTAGAAGCTAATAAAGGACCACGGTATGATTTGCAAGAAGCAAAGACACTTATTTCTGCTCCAACTGACATTAGGAAGCAAGCAAACAAACAGCCTCAGGCTTAAATTTAGACCACCAAATTATTGAGAAAATGAAATCTTCAACATTGTTTCGTGCTTCTAGTTTAATACGCACATATTCAGTAAAAACAAGTATAACAATACGGATACTGCTCAACAGTCAAAATTAGGGGCCTGCATATACAGCAAGAATACTAAGTTCCAAGTTGCAACCAACCTGCACATATATGATACAGGTCATATCCCAGTGGTGGCCGAATCGGATCGGATGACGTCTGGCGAAGCTATTCCTCAGGGCTCAGGCAGGGTAGCCTGATCGAGTACCCATCCTACTGCAGGTGTGGCAGCACATACCACATTGGGATATATTGAATGGCTTCGTTCCCAACATTTCTTTAAACTTGACCAAAACAAACAAAAACTTAATTGTTCTCACACTCATAAAACTGTATTGTTAATCGCACATATCTGACATATTCATCAGTTTTCTGCCTCTCTCTGTCTCTCTATATCGATCTATGTCACATATTTAACTCATCAAAGCTCGGCTCTTTGACTCTTTGTTATTAAACATAAAAGAATCGATCAAACATGTACTGAGGCAATTAATCAAGATAAGAAAGGGAAGAGGAAGAAACAAGAGACCGGTACCTGCATGCAAGTCTCGTCCCAATCATGGCCGAATCGTATGATGACAACACGTTCTTCCTCGGCCAGAATCGCCTGGTCGACGGCCCAGCCTGAGTGCAGGTGCGGCAGCAAATACGACATTATCGATGATCAATTCCTATTCCTATTCCTGTACCAAATGCAATGCACCTCGATCTCTTTACCTCCACAAGCAGCAACAAAGTAAAGAATCAATCTTTCCACCATATTTCAAAAGCCCTGTTCCCAAACAAACATTGGAAATCTCCAGAAGCATCACGACCTCTCGCTAGGTGCAAGCGCACCAGTCATATTCCGCCACGCGTACATTGCATTTGTCATATAGTGGGAGGGTAAATAAGGGATTTCCAAAACCAAGGAAGAAGAAGAAGAAAGACGGTCTAAAACCAAAGTTTCCAGAATCTCAAATCAATGGCTATGGCTTCCTCCTCGACCTCGTACAAAGAGTACGAGATCAGAAAAAGAAACCCAAACCCGAAAGTGGCTGCCCTTTTAGTCATCGACATGCAGAACTACTTCGCCGCCATGGCTAAGCCTATCCTCCAAAACCTCCTCACCACCATCCGTCTCTGCCGACGCGCTTCCATCCCCGTCATCTTCACGCGCCACTCCCACAAGTCCCCCTCCGACTATGGCATGCTGGACGAGTGGTGGAACGGCGACCTCGTCTTCGACGGGACTCCCGAGTCCCAGCTGATGCCCGAGCTCGACCGCGGGCCCCACCAGGACCACGTCGTCGACAAGAACACCTACAGCGCCTTCCGCGGCACGGGCCTCGAGGACTATTTGAAGGAGAGGGGCGTCCAGGAGGTCATCGTCACCGGCGTCATGACCAACTTGTGCTGCGAAACGACGGCGCGTGAGGCCTTCCTCCGGGGCTTCAGAGTGTTCTTTTCTACGGACGCCACTGCCACTTCGGATGAAGAGCTGCACGAGGCCACCTTGAAGAACTTGGCCTATGGCTTTGCCTACCTCGTCGATTGCAACAGACTTGATCAAGCTCTTTAGTTTCTTCTGCGATTTCAGTTTTACTGAATTTAATGTTTCTTTCTGTATCACTGTGTGTGGGACTGTGGTTGTAACATAAGATCAAACCTCTCAGTTAACCCATGTTGTCTCAAAAATAATGTCACGTTTGTGGCAATGATCTTAAAAATAAAACCAATTTTCTTACGTTTGATGAGCATTTGTCGGCAAAGTTCTCAAAGCGATCAAAATTCGTCAATAATTGTCTCAAATATAAAAATAAAAACATGGGTGGAAATTTCATGGACAATGATCTAAGAAAAATAACAAACACTTATTTTAACGAAATGTCATTGGCAAAGAATGTTTTGAAATGTTTTTGGCAATAAAAATTTGTCGGCAAAATGGTAGCAAAAACTCATCGACAAAAGGTCTCTCAACCATAAAATTCACTTACGATGACCACTATTTGTCGATAATAATTTAAAATATAAAAAATTCTTTTGCAACTGAAATATGGATTGGATCTCAAAAAAAAAAATCTCTTGGGAGGGACCATATCCAAGTTACTCTTGGGCCATATCCAAGAGAAATGCACTTTTGGAGACCAAATTTGATCAACGATGGTCTCAATACTAATGCAAAAAATATTGGTGTTTTTGCCTAGATTGAGGAGGACTCAATGATTAGTCGTTCGCGGGTTAAATTTTTTGTAGCCGTAAAAACTTCTTGGCCAGACAAGCAATAGCAGACCATCTGCGGGATCATCCCATCTTAGTTAATGTAGTGTAAGGCATACACTGTGTTTAGAGCTATGGGGCTGATTTAGTGAGGTATGCGCCGGTTGCTTGTGAAGTACAGCACACAAGCATCAAGAGGGAGACCGGGTGATCGGCTTTCGCTTCTCTAATGCCTAAGTCAATTGAGTATTTAACTCGACAGAATAACAGTACTAGGTAATAAATGCATTTTTTTAAGTAAGCTTATATGAAGAGTATGAGGCTTGACTGCTTACTAGTTTACCATGTGGGACTGGTGTGTATCAAATGTGGTGACTCTTATTGGGAACAGTTGTTCAACGAGTGCGTGAGGGCACATTCCAGCATAGCTGGACGCTTGGACCTAAGTCCGCCTCAGGTTGAAAGCCCTACTTCCGACGCACTCGAAAGTTACTCTGATAAGACTATAGCGTGGCCAGAACAATATAGCGAGTGCTGATTAAACTTGGCAGTAGGTTGTTCGTACAACCGGTGAGCATATGTTACTAATTTATGTTGATGATGACTTCGAAGGTATTTGTGGTAAGGAAAGATTTAGGGAAAGAATACTTGAATTGAAACTTGAAAGTGAATTATAAAAGGACGGGTCAATGGGTTGATGGTTAGCCCATCAGTGACAGTCGAAAGTGGAAGCCCAAGAAGATCGAAAATCCGGTTCAGAGAAGCGGGCGGGGCGGGTGTGTCTGGTTGTGAAAGCCAGCGTGGCAATGGCAGGTAAGGCAATCATGTGCAGAGTTGATAAGAAACCCTGCAGTGCAATCCCAAATTCCCAATATCCTATCCATCAACACAACAACTCAACAACCCAGAGCCTTGAAACCCAAACCAAAGTCCCTCCAAAACCAAATCTCCATCTTCTCTATCTTTTGCAATGGAGGCTCTTCCTAGCTTTGCACGAGTTGGGTCCGTCTCTGTTGTTGACTTCTCTTTACCATCCCTCAAGACTCGAGCTTTCCCAAATTGCATCAGAAAACAAAGCCTGGGGATCACACGAGCCTCTGTCGCAGTTGAGACCCAGAATCCCAAAGTGGCTCTAATCAAAATTGGCACCAGAGGAAGGTACACTCGATTCATCCTTGTCACTTCTTCTGCCTCCCAAAATATAACTTGACTCTGGTTAATTACACCATTTATATCTTGTGGAGGTTTTAAGCTAAATGTATGATCTTTATGCTATGATGTATTTCTAAATCTTGTGCCTTCATTTTCTTCTTTTTTGGTGGATTATTCATGCTCTTTCTGTAATATAGGATAGCCCACTAGCACTTGCTCAAGCTTATCAGACAAAAGACAAGCTCATTGCGTCGCATCCCCAGCTAGCTGAAGAGGGGGCAATTGAAATCGTCATTATCAAAACTACTGGTGATAAAATACTAAGCCAACCCCTTGCAGACATAGGCGGGAAGGGACTGTTCACTAAGGAAATCGATGAAGCTTTGATAAATGGTGATATTGACATTGCGGTACACTCGATGAAAGATGTACCTACTTATTTACCAGACAAGACGATTTTGCCTTGTAACCTTCCCCGTGAGGATGTTCGTGATGCATTTATATGCTTAACTGCATCGTCACTAGCAGAGCTGCCAGCTGGGAGTGTTATTGGTACTGCATCACTTAGAAGAAAGTCGCAGATACTCCATAGATATCCCTCCCTCAAAGTAAGCTACCATATTCCTTCAGGTTTACGAGATTGGATGCTAGTTTATTCCATATATATGATTTGAAGTTTAATAGGCCTTCTTCATTGGGACAGAGCATGAAAGCCAACATACTCTTTGGAGCTATGTGTTAGTTTGGAAAGTCACATTCTCGTGTTTGCTACTCATAGGCACTAATTTTCAATATTGAGCTTCTGAAAATGTTTGGTTACCTCTCAGTCATGTTCTTATTTATATCATCTTGCAGGTGGAGGAAAACTTTAGGGGTAATGTCCAGACTAGATTGAAAAAGCTTAATGAGAAGGTAGTCCAAGCTACCTTATTGGCGTTAGCTGGGCTCAAACGCCTAAATATGACAGAGAATGTAACTTCCATTCTCTCACTAGACGAAATGCTTCCCGCTGTTGCCCAAGGGGCAATTGGAATTGCCTGCCGAAGCAATGATGATAAAATGGTGTGTTTCAATTTCTCTTTTCCATTGTGGACCTAACATTTCGAATGATGTTGTCGCTTTTGTATCAGTTGAGTCATGGATAAAGAGAAGCTGATATGAACTTGTAGCTGTGAATATGTGTTTAGCTAGAAAATCATGAATGAAGCAATTTTAGTTGAACAAATAATAATTTGGAATAATGAGACTTACTGGTTGCAGGTGGATTGAGTATGTGGAACATATTGAGTCTTGAAAATGAGATAAATGGACACTGTAATACTGTATTGGCATGAAACTTTCCTAAAGGATCGATCATAGAGGTTAACAAACACATCATCTTGTCATAGTTTACCAGTAACTTGGATCAATTTATGTGGAAAGAACTACAATTCATCCATGTGATCCGTCAGTGAGGACCATACTGTAATATCTATGTTGAAATGGTTGCCTGCTAATCTTGCACTATACCTTACCATGTTATCTTTCATTTCCTGGTTGCAGGCTGAGTACATAGATAAACTGAATCATGAAGAAACAAGACTAGCAGTTGCATGTGAGAGGGCATTTCTTTTGACCCTGGATGGGTCTTGCCGAACTCCTATTGCTGGATATGCCAGCAAAGATGCTGATGGTAGCTGCATATTTAAAGGCTTGGTAGCTTCCCCTGATGGAACCCGCGGTATGCTCTTGCTCATTCTTTGATAAAAATGAACTCGGTTGTCTTTATTTGTTCATTGCTTAATCACCAATTAGAATAATCTTGGCAGTAATTAATTATACTACCTTCGTCTGTGTTATTTTCAGTACTTGAGACGTCTAGGAAAGGCCCATACGCTTACGAAGAGATGATGGAGATGGGTAAGGATGCAGGGCAGGAACTTCTTAAACTGGCAGGTCCTGGTTTCTTTGGTTGTTAAAGCGAAGAGGACTGACAATTTATAGTAGGGAAAAGAAAGCAGTGGAAACCAACGGTTTCTCCTCCCCTGCATCCAATTTTAGCAGTAGGGTTTCTTTATCTTTGGATTAGTATTTTTATTTATTTTTTGTTTTTTGTTTTTTTTTGTTGTTGTTGTTGCTAGATGGCTGTTTTTGAACAAGGATGATTGTTTCAGTGATGTTGTATATTAAAATTTAGAAGAGAAGTCAGTCACTCAATAGGCATAGGGAAAATTTTGATGGTGTAATCTGACTATCTGAGTTCATTAATGGAGAAATTTTGCTATTTCTCTCTCGGTCTTTCAGACTACACAGAAGCTAAGGAAAAAAAAAAAATCATCTGTTTAATTCTGCGATGTTTTCTTTTAACTAATTTGGAAGTCACAGATAGACAATGTCGCTGAAGACTTGGATTCTGACTGGTAAAAATGAAGGTCTCTAACCTCTATAGGTCAGAGACTCAGCAAGTTTATGATATGGACGCAAATTTTTTGCTCGTCTTCGTTTTGCAGCCTGTGAGGAACACTGGCCTTACCCTTGCTTTTGTGTAACAGGTTTGTTTATGGCTAGAAATAGAGCCAAGCAGAGCGAGCAAGGGTTAGATTACCTTGCGTTGATTGAAATAGTTTTACGTATTAGTTATTTCAGAAAAATAGACTCGGGATGGTGTAATCTGAGTTCATTAATAGAGAAACTTTGCTAATTTCTCTCTTTCAGTCTTTCAGACTACATAGAAGCTTTGAAAAAAAAAAAAATCATTTCTGTTTAATTTTTTTTCTTTCTTTTAACTAATTTGGAAGTCGCGGATAAACATTGCCATTGAAGACTTGGATTCCGACTAATCTCTCACCTCTATATATAGGTCAGACACTCAGCAAGTTCATAATCTATTTATTGACAAAACGGAAAAGGGAATATTGATGATATTAAAAATTAAAATGGTTTTGGTGGGAGACTCCTATCAGCCAAGAAGTGTTCTAAGAGGAGGAGAGCCTGCCTTGGTGCAAAAACTGGAACTTCATGACCTGCGCCTCTAATTGTCACAAACATAAGACCGTCGTATGCAACTGTCCATCCGCCAACCTACCAATATCACAGAGATTCATCAGTCTAATCAGTTTGTGACGCCATAAATGTGCAAATAATAAGAGGTAGTTGCTAGGACTCAGATGGAGGAAGGCCAAGGGTGAGTAAGTCGGTACCTGTTTGCTATTGTACCAAGGAGTCCAATCTTGCTTGATCTTCAATCCGAGTTTCTTCAACGCATATCTGGTTGATGTCACTGGAACTCTGCCATCAGTATCACCACTGCAGGTACATATATTCAGTACATGTATGTCAGCTAGAACAACTTCGATCATTCAAGTGAAAGAAGTAAATATATGTGACTATACATACCTATAAACCCAGACGCGGAGACCACCTTCTACAAGCTTTCGAATCACAGGAAGAACTGATGGTGGTGCATCCTTCCAGAAGGTGATGTTATCACTGCAGTGAATCCACGGATAGGAAATGCCGGTGACATTGGCATGCAGAGCCTTTTGGACTTCTGGATTGTTCAAGTACAAATAAGTGTAATCTGATGCACAAGGGTCATACCCTTCTGGTCTTTTGCCCCGTCCTTCCTAAATATACATATATAGCAGCAATTATTCAATTCGTAAACTCAACTGTTAATATATTCAAGGTAGCCAGTCATGGTACTGTGACTCACAGCTCTAGAAAACAAAGCGGGAGCTCCTTCAATGGCGCGGAAGTGTTGCTGATTGGTGGGGACAGACAGAGTTTTATTATCATTGACACAAATGGGAGTGTACAAGCTGTACATGTCTATGATTTTGTACACCTCAAAGTACTCATCCATCAGCTTATTGCACTCTTTGGATACGTTTTGCTCACTGAAGTTGCATTCCCTCCTAATGTCACTGTACAGCCGATCAGAAATCACCGCGTGATCCCACGCATAATCAATCAATCCTTTCTGATCTGATTCCTCGTCTATTGCTGCATTACCAATCTGCACGCATTGATCGCAGTACATGTTAATTATACGATCGAGCATATGTAAGATACTATATTGATGCAAGCAATTGATATATCTAGCTTGAATATTCCCTTGAATGATAAAAATGAGCAAGCAACTTCACCCACCATGAATCCCTTGAAGTTTATATAGTTCTCCTTGGATGCTTTTTTGTTACGGTCGAAAATGAGCTCAGACAGTTGTGGAACATAGTGCCCTGTAATCAGATTCCGCACATAGAAACACATGACTAAGGATTGGTACGTAGTAGACTATAGTTAATCAAAGTTGCATAACCGACCAAAAAAACACAAACGAATGTCTTGAATTGATGAAGAGTTTGTTGTAGCTGGTACGTCAAGGTACCTGCATAGCTTTCTCCAGTGATATAGAAGTCATGGGACTTGAACTGTGGAAACCTTTTAAACCAGTTGATGAGAAAATTGTATGAATCGTCAGCTGACATTTCAAATAATATAGCTCATCAATCAGTCACAACTATCTAGTATATTCAGACTAGACTACATATCAGATCGAATATTCAAATTACGTACCTGTAATGGTGTCCCCTAGTTCCTTGATATCATTGGTAGTATTGGTGTAAGAAAATCCGACACCCACAGGAGACTCCAAAAACAATAAATTGGCAGCTGCTCGAAAATGAAAAATACATATAGAGTGAGCTTAGTCTATATATCCATCATCATATGACAAACTCAAGGCATATATATAATGGGATCCCAGTCAGAATTGGAAAGACCAGTTAAAGTTCTAAATCGAATAACAGGAATGAGCAGCATACCATTGTTCCAGGTGTAAGGGTTGTACTTGAGCTTAGGTTTGGCGCCGTTTTGAGGGAAGAAAGGGCCTACCTCCTCTGCTGCTCCATACCCAATTGAGGAACATCCTGGACCTGAAAACCACACTGGATTAGTTGGGTAATTGACTTTTCCACTAAGCCCAAACTAAATGGGCCATTTTGTTCCTATATCCTAGCTTAGGTTGGGCCCGCAACCGGTTGAAAAGCACCAAACCAGATCAAAAATATGCATCTCTTCAATAATATAGGTTTATTTTCAATGATTTTTCTTTGAAAAAAAAATTTATTTAAATGATAATTAATAGGGGAATTATTAACAAGACAGAGAATAAGTCAAAAAAATGATTTATATAATTAATCACATTTCGGTTGAAATTATTATATTGCTTAGCTGTTGAAACCATTATTCAAGGATGCCATTGTTGATTTGTTGTAGGGTTTGACAGCTTCTTCTATTGAAGTTACACCTATACATGCATTTATAATATTCACTACTAGGTGACGTCCTCTAACATATATTTCATCTCATGCATGATATCTTGACTCTATCACATGAATTTTACGATGTATTCATATACACGCATATATTTCTATATATTGAATCTGGATCAAGCATATACAAGAACAAGTAGAGACCATACAAATGTCTGTGCTTGGTAGCTAGTAACAGCTAGAATGATTGTAATGTATGATCATGACAGGTTGAAGTATTGCATGTGTTAACTACTACTGTTCGGGGGACCATATATACATACGCAATACATGATCAATGAAATGCAAGTTGCAAAGCATATGCATAGAATTAATGAAGAAATTAAGGTCCTCTATTACGAAAATTGTTCGAATAATTAATATTAATGTTGAACAGATGATAGGGACGAGTAATCGATGGACTGATCGAGAGTCAGGGAGAGCAGTAGTGGATTGGATTGGATTGAATCGAATCGAATTGAGACAGGTAGGTACCTCCATTGAGCCAAAGGACGAGTGGTTTTTTGTGAGGGCTTTTGACTGCTTCAAAGAACCAGTAGAAGAGGGCTCTTCCGTGAGTTTCGTTGACGGTTACGTAGCCTGCGTATTGGTCGAACTTCACAGGAGGCTGACCCGGCAGTCCGATCACTCTGTCTGCTTTCTGTACCTCAACATCATAATCTGATGTCCATGATGATCTTGCTCCAGTTTGCGTAGGGACTGATGCTGCTACGCACAAAGTAATAACCAGAAGAGACCGAACAAGACCAAGTTTCAGAGCCATTTATCTTAAAGATCAGAATCAGACCACTCACTGGCGTCTAGTATAGTCCAGCTTAGATATAAATAGAGAAAGAGAGACAGATATAGAATCAGAAGGTTGGAATATATGGTGGTCCAAATTTGAATAAAAACTGAGGGACCGAATATTAAACTTAGCAAGTCGACTCCACGGATAAGAGTGAAAATGAATGAATGAATAAGCGAGAGACGGAGAATGAATGCATGTCCGTCCGTGTGATCGGTTTATATATAGGAAATCATCATGACGCAGATCACAATACTCGCTTGTTTTCCTATTATTGCCTTTTCACACCCAACTAAAAGGAAGACTTTATTTCTTCTAATTATGTGTATTTATTGAATTATATCTTTTGAATCTCTTTTCAGAAAACTCGGCATTTACTTCTTGAATCTACTCGGCTCAGGACCGAATATTTATTGCCCACCAACTGTTGTGATTTGGGTACCACCCACCAATGACGATGCCCACCTAAGTCTTTATCCGGGGCTTGGGCCGTTCTTTGTGTGATTTCATCATTCCATGTCTTTTTCTGTTCCTGTCAAATACCACTTGTATAAAAGTAGACGACACTTCAGTTTTACTTGTATCTTTTCTTAATTGACATGAGAAACAGCAACAGCTAGGCTAGCTGTGGCTCCTTTAATTTGGAAGTACGCTTGCTTGAGACTTTTAGAGAGTATAAGCTAGTCCTAAGCCGAGGGTCAAGGTATTGTATCCATTCATTCATTTTGACATATTCTATCGGATATATCAAGATTGTTGCTTCCACCGGAACCAAAGGGTAGTAACCGATCTTTATAAGCATAATTTGACTTTTTGACTGATAAATCTGCAACGATTTTTTTTTTTTTTTTGGTGATAAATCTGCAACGATTTGAAGTATACAAAAGCCACACATGCATAAACACGCGAGAAAGGGGAACTGCTTGACCTAAGATGTACTTTTTACATGCGCGAAATCTAAGTTAAAGGCAATAATAATGTCATATCCAAATTAAAAGGCAGAAGGATCAAAACGTAGAACGCCAATGCATTGCTAGATAGCTAGCTAGCTAGATATGATGAAAGTTGATCGATTAGACAAAAATAAGATGAGAGGGAGAGATCTGCGGTTGGCTGGTGGCTCAGTCAATTAATTGCTTTGATTTTTGAATTATCTGAGGGTGACAAAAATGTAAACAATATGATACAAGCAATCCAAGCTTGACCAAAGTGATCCACATTACATTGCATCAACATCACATGTTTACATTACATTGCATCAACATCACATATTTACATTACATTGCATCAACATCACATACTGGTATGTATAAATCGTAATCCTATTAATTGACTGGGTTAGTTGATGGTAGCAATTTTGGATTTTAATTCCTACCTTATTCAAAATCAATCATTAACATATTTAGCTATCCCAAATTCCCAATATTGCATTGCTTGAAATAATGAGGTATTAAATGTAAATAATATTAATTTGTTTGCCAAAAATGGTTATAGACCCCTCAAAACAGCTTAATAGTTAATACCATATATAGTAGCAACCAGGCAGCTATCACGTCCCAAAATGAGAGAGAGCTCGAGAGAGAGAGAGAGACTCCCTCAAACTCTCAATCTCACCGTCAAAAAAGTCAACCACAGCTCAACCCAAACACTCAATAGGCCAAATACTGTAAAAAAAACAAATACTAGGGTTCAAGGAATGAAATACAAATGAATTGGCCACCTTGTTATGAGGCTTCCATACGTATCCATCTATATTACACCAAAATCCAAGCACATTATTCAATACATAGTACGTAACTACATACACATGCAGCCCACGATGCCATGACAATACATGGTTCCAATTAACAATAGTTACAAACTTAGAATACCCATAATTGTAACGACGTAGTCTCTATTCTTGTTATCCCTGTTGATCAATCCAAAGTTCCAAACACTAATTCTAAAATGTACATGAAAAAAAGAACATATATCACTGCTCTAAGAAAGAATTCGCTGACTCAAAGAAACCAAGGCCGTGCCGTGACAAAGTGAGGCCTAAGGCAAAATTTAGAGAGAACTTACTAATAATTTTTCTATTGAAAAAAATATGTCAGAAAAGCAAAGTTTAAACTAAAACATAACAGATTATATAAACAAAATAAAAAGTAACAATGCTAATAAAAAATAATAGAATCTTATTTTTTAACCACAAAATTTTGGACTTTAGGCCTTGACAGTTTGTTACAATTTTATCAACTGTCTGAATTCTGATTACGAAATTAGAGCAGATGATGAAATTCATAATTGAGTAAGAGGAAGAGAAAGATTGTTTCTATGTGTCTATGAGAGTCTGTCAATGGCCTAAATAGACATAAAAGGAAGAAATGTTACCATTTGCCTTTGAAAGAATCAAAGGAGAATCAAAAATTCATGCTTCAACAACCAACGTTTCATTTTTGCCTAAATTGGTGAAAGTGAGAGCAAAACTTTTGGTTATCTTCTTTTCTAATCCCAAAGTGATGGAGAAAGAGGAAAGCTTGGGTGTTTATCTTTCAAATACAAAAGAAAAGGAGAAAATTTTGAGGTCTCATGGAGTCACGGGTTTGATTTCATCAGCCACGGCGTCGTCTTCTACAAACTGTAGTTCTGTGTCTTTTTTCTTTTAATATTTTTTATAACATAGTGTGTGTGTGTGTGTGTGTGTATATATATATATATATATATATGCATTTTGAGATGGAGGCCTTGAGATGGAGGCCTTCTCCAAACTGAGGCCCAAGGCCAATGCCGTGGTCAAGGGACGGCTCTGAAAGAAACCAAAACCATTCACTGTCAAATACTTTATTCTGTTGCGTCTGAAAATGGAAACTTTACTGATTTCCCTAAATACGATAGATGCCACAAGCAAAATTTCTCTTCCGGTGTTCCACATAACTCAAATTCCACGTGCTAACCTAATATGCAGCTATTCTTTTCAACTTAAAAGTCTCACGGTCACAATGAACCATGAATATAATACAGATAACATAAATACCAAACTTTTTAACGAAGCTTAGCTCCACCTTCTTCGGTCTTCCTCCTCATTGACTGGACTATACCACTCTGGCCGACGCTTAGAGTTGCTCAACCTGTAGTTCAAAAGCACTTCTTCATCACAAAGTGCCCTTGTAGCTACCATAACAAGGGTCTTCAAAACAGGAACATCTGATCCGCTATTTCTTGAACTCCCAAGTTTCAACCAAAAGCTCCCAAATTTCTTCATCTTCACTTCTTCTGCGTTTCCAAAAACTACATTCGGAATATAAACTCTCATTTCCTTTTCGGTTAATGGGAAGTCATAAGGGCAAATCATTACATTCGGCTCCACACCCTTTGCAGGGTGGTTGGCAAAATGAGCCAAAGCTAAAGGGTTCCTCCGCTCTATAATGTCGCCACTCTTTCCCAGTCGCCTGCCATCCAAGGGCTTACTTAGGAGCTTCAAGAGCCGATCTGAACCTTTCTCATCTCCTTGCATATTAGGTCTGATCTCTGGTACTGTTAACCCATCCCAGAAATCACGTGTTTCACCCCCAGAACCCCAAGGTTTGGCATTGATCACAGTTCCATCATACCTTGTGATCAGATATGAGTTCTGTGCATCAACTCTTGGATATCCAGGAATGTAACGGTAATATGCTGGGGAGTATATTACACCAGGGTACACAGCCACCACAGCACCAACATCACATTCACCATTTAAAAATAAACCTTGGCCTGCTTCCTTATGGGGTATCTGAGAAGGTTTGATATCGAGAGTGTAGCCAATGAGATCTTTCAATTTTTGAGATACATCAGCGCGTTCTAATGGCCTTGTCTCAGGCACATCTGTGCTGAAAAATAATAACTCATCAGTCTTTAACAAAATAAATAATTGAAACCAGAAAGCTTCAACAATCAGTATAGCAAAAGGCATAGTTTTGTTTTGATTGACATGCAGAGGCTTTCTTCTCCAGGTAAAGTATGATGAGGACATCATCAAATCTTGGGATCATAATTGTAGAGAATGATTAAAGAGAATCATCAGCCTCGGGTGCATAATTGTATGAGAATGCTTTGAGCATTTAAAGAGCCATTAGCTGAAGCTCATTTGCAGGCAAAGTTTTAGTAGGAAGGATGAAAACAACATTGCTCCATACAAGTGGTTAATATAACAGTAGTCATTTATCCTTATATGAGAATAAACTTAACTGGAAATTCACAAAATGTTGAATGTAAGAAAGTCGAAAGTATTTCAAAACTACGAAGATAACTGAAGATCCTAATATGGCTCTCTGAGCCCCACCACTTACACCCAAGAGGCCAAGAGTGTCCAGATGCAAGTTTAAGCTCATAATCAAACTCGGGATAACAGTTTACTGAGAGCTGATGAAAAAGGTTGCAAAGAAAAACTCACCAGGATGTTTATCTCCTGGTCTGTTCCTGCCAATAGCTAAACTAAGTCCACTTCGTTGAGGAGTAGCATTTGATTGTTTAGGTGATTCAGTGACCTCATTTGTGCTCTTTACATCAGGTAGAAGAAGTTCATCCATAGACATGCAGAAGCTTTTAATTTGAAGATGAATGTTTTCTTGGACTTGTTTCTGTTGATCATCAACAGAGGCTCTATTAGCCATGTCAATAATCTCGTCCACATCTGCCTCATCAGCGTCCTTTCCCAAGCGATTGTAGCTGGATATACAAGTCTTCCATAATTAACATTCATGATATTTAACACAAGAGATAATGCAGCATGCAAACTATATAAATGAGAATGCTAACACCAATTCACATGCAGGAGCATTTTGGAAGTTAATATAAAGAACATATCTGATATATTTGAACAACAAATTGTTCTGTGCTTTAAAACTATTTGAAATCTAAGATTAATATTTTGAAACAAGAGAAAAAGGACTCAATGGTGCAAAAGTTTATAGTGGTGGTTCAAGTCATCAAGTGTTATGCTTAAGCATTTGAACTTTAGTATTATGCTGACTTCCTTCTTAAGACACAATTAGTTAGTGAATTAGTTAGAACATGGGAATGAGGAGCAGCAAAATGTGGTATAGATAAAGAGAGATAGATCTATTGGGCATGGCTGCTAATCCTGTGCAGCATGCAATGAAAATAAAGAACTGAACTGGTGAGAAACTAGCAACTCTTTCAGGGGTAAACATTTAATTTTGTTTTGTTATGAAGGATTGTAATTACATTATTTCCCTATTGAAATACAAGCAGCGTAAAATTATATCAAGCAACTTGATGGTCAGACTCTGTACTAATAACCGTTTGGTCCAAGATTTGCACATGAGTAATAAATAATGTATTAACTCGATATACATGCAGTTAGCTTTGGGATTGGACAATAGGTTCATATTGAAAGATGGTAATGTGACACCAACCTGGTATATAGGAAAAGGCGGTTAATATCTGCCTCAAATTGTAGTTTCCTAGGATTCTTGGCAAGCATAGGGGAATTTTTCGCAAGAACTTTGACAGCCTGGAAGGTAAAATGATCAGAAACAATAGCGTGTCGGGAAGGGCACACAAGACAAACAAGCATCTATTCCACATATATAGCACAGCACAAGGAGATGTATAATTCCCCTTCCTTGACTTATGAAAGCATTTGTATGATACATTCACAGATAAACCCAGCAACCACAACTACTATGTCATCATTTTGCAAAGATTTACGAGATCAGATGGTATTCATATGTAAGCTTAAGAAAGAACACGCACTAAATATTCAACTATGTCAAGATTATCGAGATGAGATACAATCTATCTGAAACTCAAGCACATTTTCTGCAGTTCATTAAATCACTCATTGCATCCCAACTGTGCAATTGATATAATTTCTTCAACAGTTGAGTGGGGTTCATTAAGATTTAAGAACTAGTCACTGAAATTCCTAATCCATTGTTGGTTTGTTTCCAGAGCTAAGCCGTAAAAAGCTATTCATGTGAATTTCATAGTTCCCAGCTAGTATGCATCATCTGAAAGCTTGTTAACAAAGTTGGCTAAATTCCTTATACCCTGTTGAATGGATGCAGATATCTCATACTAATACCGAGATCACTGAAACATAAATCCTGAATCAATCCTCAGTTGAGAATATTGCAGAGGCGGAACAGGGTGGGTAAAAATGAATGATAAGGAAGGAAAAGGAATTACCTCCTGAAACTTGTTGAACAGAAAAGCCATTTTGCCCAATGGGACTTCGCTGCGCTACTCGCTACTCGCTACTCTAACCCAAAACTCACTGCTCTGCTGCCCCTGCCTCCTTCCCAATTAAGCTTCATGTGAATTCCAACTCCCCTACCCCTTTTGGTCTGTCAGCTCCCCCATTCCCATTTGGGCCACGAAATGTACAGAAAAACCAATTGGGCTGCTCCGCTACATTGATTCTACCTAGGGCCTTCCTTCCCATTATTGAGCAGATGGGCCACCAACTCGATGACCGTCAATTACTACTGTAACAAAACTCAATATTACGGCTCTTGATATATATTACAACTCGATATAGTTTTGAGTCTCGTTCCGATTGTGTTCATGCCAAGTAACTAAGCTTGTATCAATGTTAAAGATCAATAACTTTTTTGTTTTGTTTTTTTTTTGTCAAGTAAAGATCAATAACTTGAACAGTGAAGTATTTTGCTCACAAAATTGGTGAACAATTCATATATTTTTGAGAAACGTCTCAAATATATACGTACAACTTTGTTATCATATATTATAATTTCTATATATAATATTATTTATCCAACAACTTTGTTTGTTTGGAATGAGATGATTTTCTGTTGTGATAATCAAATAGTTTAGGATTTAGGTATTCCAAACAAACAAAATTCTACTCATTTTACGGCATTTCTTTTAGACTACTTATTTTAAAATAAATTTAATATTTAGTTAATTTTAGGCTAAAATTCTACTCAAACATAATGCTTAAACAAAAGTTAAATTTAACTTTTGCTAAATTCTCTAGCTATATTTAGCTAGAGATGGAGAGAATTTAACTAAAACCTAAATTTAGTTTGGGATTTAGGTATTCTGCTGGAGCATAACTCAATAGCTAACTAGTTATATAAGGCATGCTCACCTAAAGGACAGTTTTTATGGAAATGTGAGGGGACAAGTGAATCTGACGGCTGAAAATAAATACACAGTTTTAAGTTGTTATAATTTCTGCTTTTATATTTAATACATGTGGTTAAGATGCATTTGTCCCTCACAGTTCCTTAAAAATGTCCATTAGGTGAGCAAATCAGCTAGTTATATTTAACTTTTAGTTACTTTTAGCTAGGAAAATAAGTATCACGGTTGGAGATGCTCTTAATTAGGTTTGAAAATGAGTATCACGGTTGGAGATAGTCATGGGGCCTATACCTACCTAGTCTTTATACTACGTTGTCCTCGTAGGTGTGGTTGACATGTCACCGTAACGCCAAAAGTCGCCCATATTGAAAGTAATCAATAATACGACATTAGCTAGGAAACTTGGCAAACTAAAACATGCAGGACGAGGTACTAGTTGCAGTCGTAGGTTATCCGCCCGCATCCACTTCTCAACCTCCCTCCCACTCAATTTCTACAAATCAAGTAAGAAAACCTCATTTCATTATCACCCACTTCACTACTGCCTTGCTCGTTCAAGTTACAAGACACGATTAGCCTACGTACTATTACCTAAAAATTAATCAACTAACTAATTCCACACTCAACCCCTAAATTAGCAAAACATCGAACAGAGACATTCCCGTTTGGTTTAATGTCCAAGAATTCCCTAAAGTGAAAACATGAAAGCTATATGCATCTACTCACCCAAAGTCACACTAGCTTAGCTTAGCTCCACACATTAAGAAAGAAAGAAGCTTACCCCGTAAGCAATTAAGCGTAGCAATTAGTTATAGTTAGTCGCATTGAAAAAGCATTATGTCCCACAATATGACATTATAACATTTCAGCTCACCAAATCAAAACCGCTCGTCAACTGAGAAGTAATAACATGCACGCCAAGAAAACGCCATATAACACATGATCACCACTCCTCAACCTAACTGTATATCATCTCCTTTCTTCTCCCCTCTCATTCCATTGCCATGATCGTTATCATCATCCATTCATGATGACAATGATCAGCAATCTCACCTCCCTCATCTCCTCCGCTTCTGAAGCTAACCCCGCCGTTGCCGCAAACTTAGTCCCCCGGCAACTCTTTTTCCTCCACGACATCCAAATCTTGGAGCTCTTTGTGGCTCTATGTGTTTTCGTGATAATACACTCCCTGAGGCAAAAGAAGCACCATGGTTTACCCGTTTGGCCTCTGCTCGGAATGTTGCCCTCCATGGCTCTTGTCATCGGATCCCAAACCAACAACCTCTACGAGTGGCTCACACAAGTTCTCTGCCGCCAAAACGGTACCTTCACATTCAGTGGCCCTTGGTTTAGCAGCCTCCACTGCATCATCACTTCCGACCCTCGAAACTTGGAGCACCTTCTCAAGACCAAGTTCTCTATCTTCCCCAAAGGCCCTTATTTCCGTGACACGGTCCGTGATCTCCTCGGAGACGGGATATTCAGCGCTGACGATGAGACATGGCAGCGACAGAGGAAGACGGCCAGCCTCGAGTTCCACTCCGCCAAGTTCCGGCAATTGACTGTAGAATCCTTGTTGGAGCTGGTCCACAGGCGGCTTCTACCCGTATTAGAGGACTCCATCAAAAACTCATTTGCCCCAATCGACCTCCAAGACGTTCTTTTGAGGTTGACGTTTGATAATGTGTGCATGATAGCATTTGGGGTTGACCCCGGTTGCTTGAGACCCGGATTACCCCAAATACCATTTGCTCAGGCGTTTGAGGACGCCACCGAAGCAACGGTGATGCGCTTTGTGACACCAGCGTGTCTGTGGAAGGCCATGAGGTACTTCAACTTGGGGGCAGAGAAGAAGCTCAAGATGTCCATAAAAGGAGTGGATAAGTTCGCAGACGATGTGATTGGGACAAGGAAGAAAGAACTCATGGATACTACTAGTTCCCTTGGTGATCATAAGCAAAGATCGGACCTGTTGACGGTGTTTATGAGGTCGAGAGATGAGAAGGGAGAAGGGTTCACTGACAAGTTCTTAAGGGATATATGCGTCAATTTTATACTGGCAGGGAGAGACACTTCATCAGTGGCGTTAAGCTGGTTCTTCTGGCTGCTTCATATCCATCCGGAGGTGGAACACAATATTCTTCAAGAACTACGCACCATAGTGGATGCAAGATCAACGAATGATAATGTAACCGAACTGGTTTTCTCGGCGGAAGAGATAAAGAAGATGGATTATCTTCAGGCTGCTCTATCAGAAACTCTGAGGTTGTACCCTTCAGTTCCAGTGGATCACAAGGAGGTAACTAATTAGTTAAAATACAATCAGAATAGGTTTCTCCTTAGAATCTTTTATTAATATTCAGTGAACCTATTTTGATAAATTTTTGATCTCTGATCAAGTATCTCAGAGGTCTAAAATCACCATAAAATTCTGAGGGTTTTTGACTACTACTGATAGAGTATACAACATATATCTGATATTTCGTTTTAATACTTTTTTCTTCATCTTATTCAAAACCTCTCTAATTTCCTTTGATATCAAAAGTGTGTTGATACATTGATCTCCAAATATGCTTTCGAAAAATTCAAACCCGACCTCGATAGATCTGCCTAATATGTTAGGCATTGGATATCTCCTTGGGAATTAAACTTTTGTGCATCGGTAACAAATCGTTGTCATAAGGAAGTAAACTGTAAGTAATGGACTAATACATCTCTTCATCAATATTATACGAAACTGATACCTATATTAGGTAGTAGTCTTTAATGAGATTATTGTTTACATAACTCTGTACTTTCGCCCTGTTGCCTCGGGTAGGAAAAAATAGATAGGAAGATCGATAGATGCTAGCGAGCTATGCGGACCTTAACTATAATAAAGTAAGTAAGTAACAATGCTTATTTTGAACTGGATTGGTAGGTTGTTGAAGATGACGTATTTCCAGATGGAACAATACTGAAGAAGGGAACTAAAGTGATCTATGCAATTTACAGCATGGGGCGAATGGAGTCAATATGGGGAAAGGACTGCAGGGAGTACAAGCCGGAGAGATGGTTAAACCCAAAAGATGGCCGGTTCATGAGTGAGTCTGCCTACAAATTCACCGCCTTCAATGGCGGTCCTCGCCTCTGCTTGGGAAAAGATTTTGCTTATTATCAAATGAAATTTGTCGCTGCCTCCATCATCCATCGCTACCATGTGAAGGTGGTCGATAATCACCCCATTGTACCAAAGCTAGCATTGACAATGTACATGAAGCATGGATTGAAAGTCACCCTCAATAGGCGTACGTGATCTAATGCAGCCTCATCACCAGAGCACCAAGGCAGAATAGCTATCAATTAGGGATCTTATTAAGGATCATCTGGTACTGTTAATAATTAAGTTATAGCTTCTTATTTTTTTGTTTGTGTTGTGGTCTTTTATAGATAAATGGTATTACCATAAAATAGAGGGTCGTGTGGATTTTGGAACTTCAAATATTTGAAATAATGGGATTGTGTAAGATATCTAATTGTTCATGTCTGAATCACTCATTGCTATATAGCTAACTCTTCCTCTATTAGGATATCAGTAGGGTTTTCTTCCACACTCCATTCAAAACAAGCCACAATAAGATAAATAACTCAATACTTATAAGAGCCTATAAAAAAAAAAAAAAAAATATTAAAAAAAAGGCTCATAATAGGCTCTGGTTTCGTTTTGTCACTTTGTGGATGGAGTCGAATAAATTGGCTCAATTTGAGTTCTTGGTGGGCCACCTTCACCAATGAACCCATTTTGTTCAAAACTGGTTCTTGATTCTATTTCAGGATAGCTTCCGTACACATTTTTTCATCTTATTTCTCTCTAGCTTTAAAATGCATATAAGACGATCCTTTTTTTTTTGGGTGTAAATATAAGACGATACTTATTGTCAACACCAACTCAATGGTGAGTATTTTGTTGAACATGGATGATGATTTTAGCAAGATGCCTAGATTGAGTTCTCATAGGGAAGCCAGACACTGAACCCTGAGTTCACTATCACTGACTAGGAGAGAAATGGCATTACATATACACCTTAAGCATATCAAATGGGTAATAGGATGCATTGATAGAATCAAGTGCGTATCAAATGCATCATATTTATCATACAACACTCAACAAAGTTTCATCAAACCAGAGAAAAGAAAGGTTGTAGAATGTTTCAAATTTACCTGCACTCCCCATCGGCATGAACTTGTTATGCATTACAGACTTACAGTTGTAGCATAAGGTCACCCCTACGTGTACCCCGCACACATCTTGAAGCAGGATCCATGAGACAATTGAATATTTTTTTAGCATAGTTCCATTGCTCGAGTCCTTTTGGAACTTTAAGAATGCTTCAAAATTTCATCTAGGGAAACATCAGTAAGAAAAGTCACCTCATTCAAGCTCTCCCATCCCACTCTTCATAGAACTCTACAAGAAACTCCTCCATGAACTTGTGCCTTTTCTCAGCTCTCTTCCGTCCAGCCTGAAATCATTGAAACATATTAGAATTCTCCTCTCTTTTTGTTAGGAACTTGACATTTACCACAAATATGTTTATGCTGCAAGTCTTAATGAACAAAGATACATGTTGCATGCAACTGTAAATGAAGAAATTTCTACATCAAGATACCATATTCCTGTCTCAATAACCGTACCTTTGTTTTCATCAGATCCTTTAGCTTGAGAAGCTTCTCATGAAAATGATTAACGGTAGTTTGCTCCTCTTTTTTCATGTACTTTTCCTTGGATAAATCAGATCGTGGCTGAATGTTAGGATCATGTAGCACTCTGTTCCTACTTCCTCCAAAAGTAAAGCAACGAGCAATTCCTGTAACCAAAATACCACTTAAGCTTGTGCAATAGCAATGGTTAAAATCAGCACTTATCAAATCTAAAAGTACCTATAGCACCAATTGCATCAAGCCGATCAGCATCTTGTACAACCCCAAATTCTAGAGGAAGATCACCATTTGTCAGCCCAGCCAGCTCATCTTTAAACCCTGGAGCAGAATTACATATGTAATGGTTGTGTTTCACATCAACTAACTGAATCTTTCACAAAGAGAAAAAAAAAAAAAAACAATTACATCAAGTGGTTCAAGACTACACAATTGTGTCAAGTACTTTTGAAATGATAAAAAAGTTACATGGTGCATCAAAAGGTGCTTGAGACTACTACATATGCAAAAATGGCACAACACCTTGAGATAACAGCAACCAACTCACCCATTCCATTGATGATCTTTATAATCTTTGTTTTCTTGCTCTCCTCTATGCCCGAGTCAATAAGAAAGTGCTCAACAAGTTTGTCCTCCGAAGGATCTCTACATGCCAAAGTAGTTGGTCCAAATCAGCACAAGGGAAGGAAAGGAAGAATAGATGGAAGAAGCAGATAATTTGAAATGCCACGGAAGAAAAGATTCAATCAAGGTAGAACATGCAAGGTAAGATCAATGCAGAAACTCACTCAGGTAAAAAATTGAAAATCAATGCCTGTGGCCAAGAGATACTAAAGCAAAATACAAGTATTTAAGCAAAGAAGAGGAGAATGCAAACCTCAAGTACTTATAATCACCTGCAATCAAAAACCAATGACTAAAATGTTCAGTAAGTAATATAGGATGAGATTATGAGATAAAAACAATGCTGAAAAGATAGAGGAAGAAGAAGCATAAAAGAAAACCATCTAGGACAGAAGTTTGCATAAATGATTTGTATATACATACCTTATCCTTATATGCTGATGAATTTATAAGAAAAGTGCTACAAAAAACTCACGGGCACATATGTTTGCTGAATGTAGCCAAAAGTTTACATTTGGGTTAATGTTTTAAGTGCAGCAGCAGTTTCTGACAAGGTTATGAAGAGAGGCGGCAATATTTATGATTTATGAACAGGTGCAGAGTTGAAGGTTTTGATGTTAACACTGACTGACCTATATCATGGAGGAGTGCAGCAAGTTCTACCTGGCGAGAGATGAAGGGAAATCAGAAAGACAAATAACTTTCGTGTCTAATCGAAATAACAAAACATTATTATAGTCCACCCGATGGAGTTCCAAAACTCAAGTATTTCAATCTGGATAAGAACAAGTCATCTGGAGCAAGTCGAACTTGTAATTTTGAAGTTGAATAAAAGGGAGGGAGGAGTAGCAGCTAGAATTACTATTTGCATGGAGTCGGAGTTGGAGGAGAGGGCTTGTTCTTCGCGAGCAAGAGAGAGTGCGAGGTCTCTGACCCTCCAGACGTGGGCTGGGTCGTGTGATGCGTCATTGCCTTTCATGGATTTTACGACCAACTCCTCCGCCTTTCTCACCGTCTCTTCCCAATTCCAGCTCGCCATCTCTGATTCTCTGGATCGAGCTCCAGCCGCCGTTTGACTCATTTTGAAGATATGCTTTGGGTTGGGTTCGTACGGAATCCGCTCAGGGCAGCCTGTGCCGAAGCCCAAAGGAGGAGATGATGACAATTGCCAAGGCCCAAAGAGATGAAGCTGACTTGGGAATAAGGGTACTTGTAGATAGTTCTGGAGTCTAGAGGAACCCTACCTAGTACGGTAGTACCTACCCTTAAATTCCTGGACTAAATTTCCTGCCACAAACTGTACTCAACTCCCTCAAACATACATCGGCCGACATGAAATTGGCAGCCCCCTAACCTACCATGTACTCATTTATTTACTACTATGGCCCAGTTTGGGATTGCTGTGCTGTGAGAAGAAATACTTCTGATATTGCTGCGAGAAGAAGCACTTCTGATATTGCTGCGAGAAGAAGCAACTGATGTGTTTGGTAAACTGTTTTTAAAAGTGCTGTCTGAACCAAAAGCAATTTCTGAGTGTTTGGTAAATTGTAAGTAAAAAGTGTTTTGGTTTGGTATAATTACCAAAATGGACATAGATGATAAAAGATGCTACTAAAATACATAACTTTGTTTTATAATTATGTAACTATACCAAATTAAATAATTTCTCATGTATTGTCCTTGAACACTAGTTTATATTATCAATTCATCACTTTTATCTCAATATGTATATTAATTCTACAAATTATATAAACAATTTTAGTTTTTTGTAATTTGTTGCTTATATATTGCTTGGATCAAATAAAAGATTACATTAAACCCTTAAATATTATACAAATGAGTTGAGAATATTACACAAAACATTCCCCCACCATGGTCAACGGGAAACATTACACAAAATGTATTAAAGTCAATACAACTTTGCAACTAAATGCTAAGTAGATGCATTCATTAGACTTTGTGTAATTGTATTTCTTAAAATCTCCATTTCTTGTCTTCCCGGACCATCTTCTTCATACGCATTGTCCGAGCTTGAACATGAACACCATCAATAGCGCCAATACAATCCTACAAATTATTTGTCCGAGCTTCTTCAATTTTAGGGCCTTCATTCTGGTTCAACTCTTCTTCCAACTCAGCCTGAACATAAATGCATTGCTTAAAAAACTGGGAAAGATAGCTGAAATTTCAAGTAAGAATAATCAGGACCTATATACATATACCAAAGTTCCTTTTAACTCAGCTAGTGAGGCCTCCAGGCGCTTTCACCAATCGGGTTTCATCATCCTTGATTCAGCCAGTACATTTCCTGTAAGAAAATCAAGAACAGATAAGTAGCAAAACTTTCATATTGCAATCAGAGTAAGGATTTGAGTCAAAGAACTTTAGCTCCAACAATATACAATCTACTAGGTAATTGTACATTTAAATATTGACATACAATCTACTAGGTAATTGTACATTTAAATATTGACCGATTAGAACAGCAATGAATCAAGCAATCAAGGCAGTTTAATTCCACACTAACAACAGTGCACCTAATAATAGCCATATCCACATTCCTCAATCCTCAAGAGTATATGTTATGGGCCTGTAGCCTTCTGTGCATTGCAAGACAGCAAAGTTTCACCCACAGAAGATTGCAGAGGATACACATTTATATACAATGCCAACTTAATATTGCCATCGGTTGCATGATAATAATGTTAACCATACCTGTTACTTGAGGTCATAAGGATCAGCTCCTTTCCCCTTCATGTCTGCTCTTTTCGCAGCCTCTCTCACAACCTCTTTCTCATAAGAATCAAACTCCTTAACGAGGCGTTTACAAGTCCCAGTCTTGATTTTCAAATTCCTTATAGTTGCCATATCACCTATCAAAACAAACCACTTTCTTGAGAGAAATAAAAACCACAGAACTCAAACTTATCGCAAATGGGTTTTCTTTTCCATCAATACCAAGTGCATAGCAAAGATTCTCATTCGAGAACGAAACTCCAAACCAAACTACATCTTTCGGTTTGCAACGAAGAAATTTGTAGTGAATCATCATCTATCGTGAATCATCATCTGTCTTATAAACAGTTACCACATTTTATAGCATATTACAAGTTCTATAACATATCATCATGTTATGAAACCGATTAGCAGAGGCCACTCATCATCAACCCAATGCAATTCTAACCAGTTTAAATTTGCAAAATTATATCTTACTTTCACTCCAAATTCGTTTGGCTATTGAAGAGCCTAAACCAAATAACTTTTATACTCATTCGCTGAACTTGGGTAAAATATTAGAAGCTAAAATGGGATATGGATATCGACTTGAACAGCAGAGCAGAGATATCAGTGGATCGTGAAACTAAGCGAGTTAAGATCTGAGATACAAGTAAGAATTACCTGAGAGTTCTGAAATGGGGATGCGTTACCGGCCTCTATCGCGTCCTCCGTCGATTCGCTGAATCAATTCACCACTTTCGGCTCAATTTGTTGCTGAGTTTGAGAGAGAGAGAGAGAGAGAGAGAGAGAGAGAGAGAGAGAGAGAGAGAGAGAGAGAGAGAGAGAGAGAGAGAGACAGAGACAGAGAGAGAGACAGAGAGAGACAGAGAGAGACAGAGAGAGAGAGAGAGAGACATAGACAGAGACAGAGACAGAGACAGAGAGGCAGTGACAGAGAAAAAAAAGGTACGCTTTGAAGATGTCGGAGCACAGAGCGATCTCTCGAGCTGGGAAGAGAAGTTGACGGCAGAGGACGCTGGGAAGAGAGAAAGGAGATGCTAAAAGTAACCCTCTTGGCTCAATGTAATTGTTAGAAACGAATGAGGACATAATTGGTGATTTCATAAATTTCATTAAAAAAACACTATTCACTCCGTGTTTTCCACAGAAGCAGAATCCAAAAGCTAGGCTTGGGTTGCTTCTCACTTTTAGCTTCCGTGAGAATCTATTTGGACCAAAAGCAGCTTCTAGACAATTTACCAAACACCATGCCATAACCCCAAAAGCAAAAGCAACTCTAAAAGCAGGTCCAAAATCAATCCCAAACTGGGCCTATGTCTAGCTAGCTGCATGTTATCCCCAATCTATCTGTCCATCTATGTAGAATACTGCATGTAGATCATGCCCCCTTTCTTAACTCAGTTAAAAAACTTCTTTAAAGTTCAATAATATTCATTAATTCTCAAGGGATTAGCATTCGTCTACCAAAATTCATTGCATCCATCATTTCAAAGACTATCTCTGCAAGTCTGCAACGATGATAAAATAAATCCACAGTTTTGATAATAATTTCATTTTTTGTTGAATCATTTACTGATTTAACATATATATATAGAAAGCCGTTCGAGAGCGGACGTCCGCAACTCAGAAAAAGTGCGGACGTCGCTCCTCCGGTCTCAATCGAGCGGCGACGGCGCGGCGCGCCTTGCCGGAGGGACGCTGGGGGTCGTGCGGAGGGGTCTGCGGTCCGGTGGAGTCGCCGGCGACGGTTCTGCGGTGCTGCACAAAACCTGCAACTGCAGGTGAGGTGGCTGCCCAGAAACCGGCAAGCCCGACCTCCTCCGACCTTGAACGCCGCCCAGAAGAGGTCTGGGACGCCTCCGGCCTCCCTCCGGCCATCCCTGTGCCGCCGCTCCTGATCGGGCCTCTATATATATATATATATATATATATATTATAACCGAACTACTTTTTTTTTTTTTTCTCGCTTGACCAAACAACTTTCAATTTGATTGATTTTGACAAGAAATAATCTTGCACCTACAGTCTAGACAGCAAGCATTCGAATCATAAAATTAATTTCCAATTTAAGCTAAACTTGAGAAGGATTTGAGAATATATAAGGCTAATATTATCTTAAGATAGTCCATTATCTTCATGGCCAAATATAAATTCTCTCAAACTATATATTTTGTAACTGGATCAAATTAAATCTATATAGTTTCATGTGGCAAACTGAAATTGTCACTTTTAGCCAGCTCATGCAATTCACAAACTCCTTTGTTAAATATATTCAGATCGTCAAACAGGGAGAAAAAGATTTTGGAACCTTACTTCATGTTGGTTGCTAAAATAGGAGAATATGAGTTTGATCTTGTCAAATAATCAGGTAGAGCTGAAGAAAAGTTCCAATTGTGGGACGCGTTTTTTCCTAAAGAACTAGTTTGTCCAAAGTTCCATGTGTTCGAGTAGGGAATGAAGTTCACGTTTTGGTTTAGCTACCATTGCTGTTTTTGACAAATCTATAATTGCAGCAAGTACGTAGTTTGTTCGGTCTTAATTTTGAATATCATATCAATTCGGTTAGCAAAATCAAATATTTATGTGAACCGAGTGAAATTGATACCTGTTTTCTACAAACAACACTCATCTTCATGCACATATTTATTAAAAAATTATTCATGAAGAGCTTATGCTTTCTAAAAATAAAATGTCAATTTCAATTCTCTTATGTAATTGAAAGAATCGAGAACTCATTATTAGTTGTTACTAATGATCAAATAGCTTCATCAATAGTCATCGTAATAATTAAGTAGGAGGCCAGGTCCAAGTTAAGGTAGGCATAGCTAGCTACTGATGGGATAGAATAAACACAGCAACACTGCGAGGGCCAAATTATTAAGAGGAGTGAAATTTGCACACCCTTAATTACATTCTACACCCTCTTTAATTATTTTAATATTATCTATACACTTCATCTCTTTGTTGTTCCACGATTGCCCCTTAAAACTTTCAAAATTTGCGGTTCTTTCTCTATGTTTTTCCTTTTTTTTTTTCTTTTTTTTTTTGAACCTGATCTCTGAGATCGATTCTCAAGTTTTCTTTCTTAAATAGATCAAGTAGCTAGAGAGAGTCTCAAGGGAAGAAAAACTGTAAAGAAAATATCAGGAGAGTAGATGTCGATTGTTAGAGAGAGATTTGATATAGGATATGATATCAACAGCCTATTCTTCAAGACCAAAAGTAGTTGATCAAATTAAACAAAACTTCCTAGATTCATTGCCCAATGAATACACTGAACAACAAGGATCACAAACACCCAATTTCATGCTCAGATTATTCCCAATATTTGACTCATCAATCTTCAAAATTTGTTATTTTCTTTATGGGTTTTGCACTTTTGTTCTTTATATTTGAGTTATTCAAAACAAAAGAAAACCCATTTTATTGAGAGGCAAATCAAGATTTTGAGAGGAAGTGGGAGAAAGGTTTTCGGGTTTGTTCAATGACTTCAATCAATAGACAAGTGAAGATTCATAGAGATTGATAACAGAGGAAAAAGTTCGTTGATCTTACACCAAATAATTTTCGAATGAACAATTCTTAGGTTCACCCCTTGGGTGAATGAGCATATTCACCCTCTCTTGCGATTAAGACATAATAACTTTATAATTTTCTAATCCGACAATTCATGTTGTATAACGTAATACAAAGATTAGCTCTGTAAAAAAAAAAATCAAATTGAAGACATTTTAGTCATTCATTTCTATGAAATATATGGACGGTTCATCATAATAGTAGTTAGTGTTGTTAGAACCATCCATTTGTTTGATTCAATTAGATAATGAAACGATTTCTGATTCGATTGATTGTTCAAGATGAACAATTCTTAGATTCACCCCTAGGGTGAACGAGCATATTCACCCTCTCTTGCGATTAAGACATAATAACTTTATAATTTTCTAATCTGACAATTCATGTTGTATAACGTAATACAAAGATTAGCTCTGTAAAAAAAAAAATCAAATTGAAGACATTTTAGTCATTCATTTCTATGAAATATATGGACGGTTCATCATAATAGTAGTTAGTGTTGTTAGAACCATCCATTTGTTTGATTCAATTAGATAATGAAACGATTTCTGATTCGATTGATTTTTTTACAGAGATGATCTTTAAAGGCTTATTAAAGATATGTACCGTTGGATTATAAATTTATTAAGTGAAAGTATGTTAATCGACAATGGGGGTGAATATGCTCGTTCACCCTAGGGGTGAATCTAAGAATTGTTCATCTTGAACATTAGTTTTCTAAATAGGATAGGTGAACTTTTTCCTTAGATTGTTTGTTATCTTTCTTTGTTTGAGTTTACAAATAGGATTGAAATAGGAAGGATAATGAAGAAGAAGAAGACCAGAGAGATGTTCGTTGAAGAAGGAAGGAAGAGAGATGAGAGCATTAGAAATTAGTGAAAGACAAAATAATAATAACAAGGGTAATGTGGGAAAGCCATGCTGAAAAATATTAAAATAAGAAGGGAAAATGCATATTGTAATTCAGGGTGTGCAAATTTCACGCCCTTTTATTAAACCACCCAATATTTCTGTGACGGTCTCATACTTTACACTTGTAAGCGCGTGAGGACGTCCAGTTGAAAATCAATTGGATTAGTTTAGAGACGGGGAGTGTGTTAAACAAGGCATCAATCGGCAAAAGATACATAGAAATTAACATTAAAGATGATCATGAAAACGTGGACGTGGTGAAAACGTGCAATGACTTCAATTCCTTTGAGCCAATGACAAAGTCCAAGTCGTACATATCTTGTTCCCAAAGTCGTAAGTCGTAACTCGAACCAAACCCATTATGATTACAAATCTATAGATGAAACAAATAAACAATCCAGAATCAATGGAAAATTCAGTAGGATTAATAGTTGGTAGTTCTAATTTATGATTATTCTGTTGGCAAAACAGTGCATATATAAAATCCGAGTCCGCGGGGCAACAGGCATCTAGTTGGTCTTGAAAGACCTCCTCCTCCATCTCCATGCCGGCCTTATTTTCCTCACAAAATCCATGGCCAAGGTCCCTGAGAAAACAAGCCCTCCGTTAAAACCCAAAACCACTACCTTTCTTGTTTGTTTCAGATTTTCTAGTAGAAAAACCCTCCGATCCCATGATTACAACAACAACAAGATCATTAAGAGTCGCAGCTGGTTTTGTTGGTCAAGGTTTCGCTCGAAGAAGGCAGCCGCCACAAAAACGGTGGTGCCCCTCGACGTCTCCACCGTATCTGAGAAACAAGCAATCCCGTCCACGTTGGTCAAGTTGGAGCCAAAGTCAAAGCACGGTAAGTTTGAACCCAAAAACGAAGTTCCGGCAGCAACCGACGTCGTGGGGGGCCCAGGTGTTCCAATTCAGCCTCTGATAGTCTCCGAAAAAGCTCCTAATTCTAAACAAAAACCTCCAGAGGTACACCAGTCATATGCATGTACGTAGCTAGTGAGGTCTGTAATTTTTACAGTGAGTTATTCATGTAAATTAATCCGTTGTTGTTCCAGACAGCCTCCGACATGATCAGCCTCGAAAACAGCACACAGGGCTCAGATGCTTCAAAAGACTACACGTATCAAAAGCGGCGGCTGTCTTTTCGCCGGAAAGTTGAATCTATAAGAACATCCGCAGCTGGGGGTGCCGGCAGCAGCCAACCCGGTTCACCGGTTCAGCAGGAGAACAAGTCAAGGGGAACAGTCGCCGTGATCTCTCCCCCGGCAACATCGCTGCCCGTCACTCCGAAACGTCCAAGACGAGGAGGAGGAGGGTCTTCAGCTATTCCGTCGTCGGCACGTAAAACGTGGTTGGTGTCAAATGAGCTGACTATGAGCACGAAGAGATTGGACCCGCTGGTGGGTATGACTATTATTATGGTCACATTGATTATAATGGTATTATGGGGCCGATTATGCGCCATTCTCTGCACCGCCGCATGGTTCTATCTCCTCCCTCGTTTAACTCAGAATAGTAATTTAACAACAACATCCTCCACCGCCGGCGATGATCATTTGGACTTCAGTTCCGACGAATACAAGAAGAAGGTGGTCTTAGAGGGATTCCTCGAAAGGAATAACCACCGCAATCATGTAATATGATATTTTGAATCCTCCTTTATGTGATTTTGGTCCATGTCCTAGCCTTGGTTAGATTTGCTTATGTAAGAATATGTATTGTGCCTTGTTACTTTGGGATTTTGTGAATTAAGCTTTGTATTAGGTAATTAAGTAGCTGGATGATGCATCGACTGCTTTAATTTGTTTGATTAATTGGCAGCAGTTGTGGATTTCACGTGAGATGGGTGTGCAGATGTCACATTTGGATCAACATCGATCGACTCTGGCTATACGTAGCGGCCCCTCCTTCCCCGTGAAATATCAATCATACATGGTTATACCACTTCTGCTTGTCTCCTTCCATATATCTAACATAATTAATGGAGACTAACATAAAATCACATCAATCATTTTTATTTTATTCATTTATTTCGTCAAACATTCATGCATTGCTCGTTTTCTACTAGTTGTTTTTGCAGTTTAATGATTGATAATATTGGTTATTTATGTGATAATAGTATGCGTACCACGGATGACTGATCTATCATAGAACAGTGGGAAATTGCAAGGGGTTTAGCAAAACCATATATAGAGCTACATGGGTATGGGTTTTGTGCATGCATAACTATAATTTTTATTTTAGGGCCAGCACACCTCACTTCATTCAAAACCACGTACTGAATTCTGTCGATTTTCTTGTCAGCTCTATTCGAAGTTATCAGCATGCAATAATGTTCACTTGTTTTCCACTATTCGGTTACATTCAATTATGATTGAGCATAATTTCTTTAATCAGCTAACTGATAAGTGAACATCACTATATCAATATGATGCTGTAATAATCTATTTGAATCTATTGTATATTAGTTCTCTTTAAAATTGTAGATGCGCGCACATACATATATATATAATTTTGTCGGCTACATTGTAGATCATCAATTAATTACACTACAGACAAAAATTCAGTGAGCACTTGAGCCCTGACTTGCCCCAAGCCAGTGATTTCAATTTAACAATATCTTATGAGGCATTATGTTTGATTTTTCAGTCATGATCACCTGGTCACCTACTGACCAAATACTATTTGGTCAGTCACCGTTCGATTAACATCGGACGGTTGACAGCTAAGTGATGAAATCTAAGATAAGAGCTGTCAACCGTCTGATCTCAATCGAACGGTGACTGACCAAATATCATTTGGTCAGTAGGTGACCATGTGAACGGGGCCGTATGTTTGATATCTAAAAAACTATTGAGCCATTATATTTATCACATTTCCAAAATGAGGACTAGTTGATGACTTATTGTGAGACCCTCTTTTTGATCACATTTCCCAAATCAACCGTTAGATGTATAGTCGTTCAGATATTCATATGTAGATCATTTATACAATTTTTAAACCAAAGTGAAAAATTATTAAGGCAGTCATAATCGTGATTTATCAATTATGAACATGAACGGTTCATGTTTGACATATTTGGTTCGTCCATTGATTTGATCTAGTTCAATACCTTAACGATTAATAATTTGGAAGAAATTTTCATAAGTGATCTACTCATGCATGCATACATAAACATCTAACGGTTGATTTGCTGTAATGTGATCCAAAAGTCGGTCTTCCAAACTATTGATTAGAAAGTTCTCATCATTAGAAGGGCTCTCACTGAAATACTTCTTAGAACACCACACTAAAGTAAGTAAAATATTGTATTCATAATATTAAATAATTATAAAAACTAATCGAATCAACCTAAATCCGTGTTTGATCTTTTAAATTAATGGATTAACGGATCCAGATCATTACCAGATTCAATTTTGAATCCAAACACATCCAATAACCATGGATTCAGACCGGATCAAGATCAAAATCCAATCCATTAACAGGTCTAAGCAGAAGCCAGAAGGTAAAGCTCTAGAGTGCAAATGACTATGGTGATTCTCATAGCAGCAGAACGCCACCACCCAAAGCTAACTCTGACTGCTCTGTCGTTGGTAGAAACCAACCCATCCACCATACTGCCACCACTGTTGCGACACTAAGTCATGTGCCGGTGAACAAAGTAGCGCCATCATCGAGAAACACAACTAGCCCGCCATACTAGCTAAGATCCGACCCAGCCGCCTGCCTCCACCCTAGAATCCAATGCTCAGAGTTCAGTCCAAGCCTAGGACCAATCTAAGCTCTCGTTTGCAACGCCACTAGGCCTCGTCGCCATTGTTCAACCTGCGGCCGAAATCGTTCTCATAGGTAATAAAACAACCGCATCCACCGGCAAGAGCCAACATTTCGGCCTTAATCTCAACCTGATATGGATAGCCGCCATCAAGAAGCACAACAACGAAGTTTAAATAAAAAAAAAGGATCAAGAAAAAATGACGTTGCAGTACTACTCCGTTGCCATCGTCCTGATGATGGTCAAAGAGATCGAAATACCCAATTCCTCCGCCCACAAATGCCAGAACACCGCCAAGAAATCCTAACAGAGCTCTCATCCTCTTTCCCTCAATCCAGGTTTTATGAGTATGAAATTTGTTATCCAAGATTTTTTCGAAATATGTTGAAAGAATTTTGACCGAAAAAAAAATGTTAAAAGAATTATTATTAAAACCAAAAAAAGGAAAGCAAAAAAAAAATTAATAGGGGGGCCCTGGATGGCTTGGTTCCATAGTTGAGAGCAAGTTCACCAGTTGGGTCACTAGGTCACCCACAATTCACTGCTTTTTAGTGTTAATTTCACCCTCTGGGTCACGAGCACAGTGTATTTAGTGCCTTGAGTCACCCTGTACAGTATTATGGGTCACTATGGTGACCTGCACAGTGCATTTCGTGCCCTAAAAAATGAAAATATATACTAAAAAGCAGTGAATAGTAGGTGACACATTGACCAACGGGTGAACTTGCTCTGATAGTTCCATTCCAGATGACGTGTAATGTTTTGACCAAAAAACAACCTAAAACTATCCAAAAAAGCGAATAACTAAAAGAGTTAAATTACAAAAATCAGAAATGACAAGAGAGAATGGATCCAGTTGCAACTGAAATAGGAGGAGAGTCCTTCCCCCAACAAAATTAGGGGAAATACCAAAATATATAAATAAGAGAAGGAGAATAATAAATAAAAAAAACAAATAGTGAGTCTGACTCTGACATCCTTAATTGTAGGTGAAATCAGAAAAACAATAAAGCAGGGAGGACGTTTCATCGTCTCATCAGTTCTCATCTCATCTCGCCGGAACATCTGCAAAATATTATTCTAGAATTCAACAAAAACGTATACATCGATTTCACCTAACTAGCTTTACCATACTTTGCGATTTTCTTCATACATTCAACGTTCTCTCCTCTCACCTTGGAATATACCCCAATTCTCATCTTCTATATATTTGGATGTAGAGAGAGAGAGAGAGAGAGGACAAAATAGATGATATACCATATCATCATCATCATCAGATTCTGATTGACAGAAGGAGGAAGATTCGGAAAGCCAGGTTCTTTCTGTTGTTTGATGCAAATTATGCGGCGGCAGATCAACTGAATTTGATCAGCGATCCCGTAAAAAGCTTCAATCTTGAGTACAAAGATTGAATTTTTAATACAAAGATTAATTCAATGTCGTCTTCTTCTTCTTCTTCTTATACAATGTGTCTTCCCAATTCGCATTTCCAATCTTCTTCGAATTCGCATTCTCCTCCTTCTCCTCCTCCTCTCAATTTGAGTGCCGCCGGCGCCGGATACATAGAACATGCCGTCACCAAATACGACACGCTCGCCGGGGTCGCCATCAAATACGGCGTCGAGGTACCTTAATCTCAATTATCATTTCATTTATATGCGTGAATGAATGGAGGCATTGCTGGGTTGTTACCCTTTCTTTGTTTCATTCAATGTTTTTGGAATAGATAGCATTGCTTGCCTCTAATTGATTGTTTGAAGGATATTAAAAAAAAAAAAAAAAAAAAATATTGGTGTGGTGAATATGCAGGTGGCAGATATCAGAAAGATGAATGGCCTGGTTACCGATCATCAAATGTTTGCCCTCAGATTTCTGCACATTCCACTACCTGGGAGGCATCCTCCATCCCCTTGTTTATCAAATGGTTCACCAGGGTAATTCCTTCTATGCCCTTTATCCTATTCTTGTTTCTTACCTGCGTTTTGTTCTTAACATTAGAATTAGATTACCATAGGGAATAGGGAGTAGAAGACTGTATACAAGAAGCTGCTTATTCTTGTCTAGTGGAATTGTGGAATCCATTTTTCTTTGCTTTTATGATGGATTTGGGGTTTGAAAAGTTGATATCAGGACTCAACTTTAGGTCAATGCCGTATCCATAATCACAATTCGTGAATCAAGTCATCCAACTTATGTAGTTGCACGCAGAGACAGAGAACACTAGGATCTGGAATGAAATGCATTTCTGGTTTGGGAGCATCTTTCCATCTTGCTCTACTTTTTCTGTCTAAAGAGTTCATTTGCCATTCTATTGTCAAATTCCAGATGTTGCTTCCTTTTTGAAGGGGACAGCAGCCTGGTTCATAAAGTTTATCCTCTCAGCGATGCAGATTTAGGTGATTTATGGTTTAACTAGCTACTGTATTTTCTTTACTGCTCATACTATTATGGTTCCCAGCAAAGCATACATGCCATCTTTTAAAGGTTGTTTGGTTTTGCGTTTTTAGTTTACCAGTACCGTTGAAACGTGCGTCACTTCATGGTTTAACACTTTGAAGTGGATGATACTCCTGGTATTTTGTGGTCTTTGGTTCACTTATGGCTTAGAGTGTTGATCCTTTTTTCCTCAGGAGCCAGAGTAGTTCAGAGAGGTCCCCCAGAGTTGCTCCTCGGAAAGCCTCCCAGGCAATGAACTCTTTACAAAGTTATTATGGGCTGAAAGCAAGAAATCAGAACTCTATCAAAAGGGAGATTCTTGAAATGGCTCTCTACAAAAAGGAAGGCTCCCATTATTTAGAAGATGGGTCCTTACGTGGAGCCTCATCTTTCAGCCTTTGTAGAAAGTCAAGAAGCTTAGTTAAGTTGGATGAGAATCGTGAACTTTCTGATTCTGTGCCTAGTACAGAAACTAGGGAAGGTGACTCTGATCAGTTGGGAAAAAGGATTAGACGGCGCCAGAAATCTGAAGCTGACTTTTGTCGCACCCCTGAGATGCTGTTGGAAAATAACACTACCAGTGGCGGGTTTTCAGCCACAGCAATTACAGGGAAGTGCTTGGCCCTCAGACCAAAAGCAGCAGCCAATCGAACTGCTGATGTTGAAACTGGTGGGTTGAACCCTACTCCAGTAGGTCTTGGTGATTCTTTTATGGCATCAGATGGGTCTGGAGTGAGGAAGTCGTCAAGCACATCAAATTTGCAGGATCATGAATCTAGCTGTTCTGCATCAATCTGGTCAGCATCTAAATGGAGTTTGAAGCCAGATTTACAAGCGTTTTCAACTGCAGCCATTACAAAACCCATATTTGATGGCTTGCCTAAGCCTATGGTTGGTCGACGAAACAAAGCCGCGCTTGATTAATTCATTTGATTCTTCTTCTTTCGATTCATTGCCATTTTGATCGATAACTTGTCGCTTCATCCATTACCAGCTCTCAAGGAGGAACAACAAGAAAGCGGGAAAAGATTTGAACTCCGATACATCATTAATCATTGATGTATACGGGAGGGTTCCTATCCTATCTGGTGGAAAAGAGTTCCATGCTTCCATAGCAGTCCAAGCCCCTAGGCATGTAGAAATGATCGGAGAAGCAAACTGTTACATGTGCAGTTTGAACACTGTATTAGATACTAGTTAGAAAATTGTGAGGATTTGGAACATACTGGCCATTCACACAGGATGTATATTACTTCTGGCTCCCCTTAGATTTTTTTACCAAAAGGTTGATTATTATGTGTATTTTATACTAACTAACCATTCTTTCGGGGAACGTCTTGTATACTTATTTTTATGGAGAGGCATGGAGCAGTTACTAGACAGACCCTTGGTACAATAATGAATTGTCTTTCCCTTCTTCCTCAGATGTTGTGTCGTTTTATAAGTTTCATAGATATGTTCATAATACGTGTCATACCTAAGATGCTGAGAACCCTCTTCCATTATATTATCTCGTATGCTGTTAAAATCAATTTTTGTTGTTATAGATATTTGTTTTTTTGTATGCATCTTGTACCGATTGAATTGAAAACAATAGATATTTCGTATATGAATGAAAAATACTCATTTGGACTCAAAGAATGAACTTCTTATGCCAATTTGACCGAGTTCGTAACAATTTTTTCTTTTTGAAGAAGGGCAGTGCGGCTGCCCTTAAGCCTTGATTAATGAAACAAGATACATGGGGGTGGAAGACATGATGCCTTAACCCCAACTTACAATTAACCGCAAGAGAATGTCCCGCAATAATAGCATGAATATCTACAAAAACAATGTATCCTAACATGCACCAAATAGCAATGGTTGCATCTCTAGCAATTGCATTTACTTTACGAGAGTGGTGACATACCAGAAAGATCAATCTCACGAAGAGCATCAATATACAAATAAAAGCAGCTTTTCCACTATGTTGTCAATCGGAATCAAGACCGATGACACTTTGTTTCATTTGTCCACTAGGAGGTTGCGTCCAGTCATCAACTACTCGCCGCCTCACTAGGTCAGACAAGGCATTATGCAAGCCGGGACAAAGCCCACCTAACTCTACCGCATAGTGGCAGATATTTATTTTAAACATAAACCTACGAGGACTGAAATAAACAACAATACCTAAAATACCTAATAATAATGATAGGCAAGCCCACCAAATTAGGCCCAGTAGCCTAGAAGAGGCCCAAACTCCTCCGTGCCTAGCAAGTCTGACATGCTCAGCCAAAGAACACCGGCGCCGACGAAACTATACCGCCACCCCCGTGGATTCACATTGCAGCACTGAGCCATGAACAACCAGCGACATGGATGGTTGAATCGCCCAGAATCCAAGTGCCAAATTGAACCCAGGTACCTGAGTGGGACGAACACCATGTCTTCTATCAGAAATTCACCACCCCAAAACAGGGGAAGATGCAACGCCATCCCAATTCAGCGACGGAGGTCGTCCTCGCGAACCACCAATCCACCACCATAACTCCGCCCTTGCGCACATCACCCACCCAATCGTCGATCGGCTATGGACAAACCCGCATAACTTCGCATGTTGTGTCCTCGCTGAATGCAAAACAAACAATGCACTCTTTCCGTTTCGGCCCCAACTACACCACTGCCCCTTGCTGATGGACTCACCGACATCTACTAGTCTGACGACAACGGCATAGGGACAGGCCGCCGGACGGAGCAACACAACTTCGGAAACCCCAAGCACGAAAACCGTTCCTTTTGCTTAGTAACTGCTGCAGAGCGTTTTTTAAGTTTGAGAGCCATAACAATATTTTATTCGTACAGATTTGATTAATAATTGAGCCAATTTCTAATTTAAATTTTGGGCTTGTGATGATCATTTTATTTGCCTCACCTCGAGTCTATAACTAAATCACTCTTTGGTGAATAATCTATTAGTCTACCTAAATTTTATATTAGTCAATTTGGGGATTATTCGACGGCGGCGGCTTTTGTCAAAATTCTCAAACATGGCCGTTAACAGTAATGAGATAAAGAAAACAGAGAAAAAGATAAAGAAAACAATAAGAAAGCAATAAGATGAATGATAATTGATAATTCTTCGATATCCCAGAAAGGTTGGCCAAGCCAATACATATAGATGCTAAAGTCTCAAAATGAACTGGACACCTGTCTATTCCAAAACGGATCCAATGCACCCATGATCCTATGCTTGACAGCTATAGTGACACCTCACACCCATATTCTTACCTAGACACAATAAGAAAAGCCTAGATAATAATTCAGTAATAAGTAACTAAGGATGAGATGGGGATCTCATCATCCCACCGCCCTTGCAAAAACCAAACTTAACCCTTGAAATCTGGAAAACGCAGCTGCAAATTGTTAACATCTTCCCAAGTAGCATCTTCTTCAGTACCATTCTTCCACTGTATCAACCACTTAACCACTGGAGCATTCCCTTGTTTAAACATAGCTCTATCCAACACTTTAGCAGGAGACCAATTCTCTTTGTTAGAGTCAAATTCAGGAGGTCAGTGAGGAGAAGTGATGACAGACTCACCCAATTTCTTCTTGAGCAAAGAAACGTGAAAAACAGGATGAACTCTTGCAGTAGGAGGTAGCTGCAACTTATACGCCACTTTCCCAATCCTTTCTATGACCTGGAAGGGTCCAAAGAACTTAGGAGCTAGTTTGTGTGACTTCCTCTTTTGTACTGAATGTTGCCTATAAGGTTGAAGTTTGAGAAACACCCAATCCCCCACATTGAACTCCCTATCTGTGTGATGCTTGTCATAATATGCCTTCATCCTTTGTTGGGCCTGAGCCAAGTTTCTTTTGAGAGTTCCCAACAATTCATCTCTATTTTTCAACATCTCATCTACCTGATGCACAGAGGTGGTGCCAGGAATGTATGAATGCACCTGAGGAGGAGGAACTCCATACAATGCCTGAAAAGGACTCATCTTGATGGCTGAATGGTAAGTGGTATTGTACCACCACTCGGCCCAGGGAAGCATCTTAGGCCACTTACTCTTCTTTTGCTCACATATCACACTTCTCAAATACTGCTCTAGAACTCGATTCAAACATTCAGTCTGACCGTCACTTTGTGGGTGGTATGCAGTACTCTTCCCCAATTTTGTACCCTGTAATTCAAAAAAACTATTCCAAAAAGCACTGAGAAAGACTGGGTCTCTATCACTGATTATATGTTCTGGCATTCCATGCAACCTGAAGATTTCTTTCACAAAAAGCTCAGCGATAGACCTAGCTGTATATGGATGATTTAGAGCAATAAAGTGGCCATATTTAGTTAACCTATCTACTACCACCAAAATAGAGGTTTTACCATCAATTTTCGGGAGTCCATCTATGAAGTCCATTGAAATAGCAGTCCACACTCCTTCTGGTATAGGGTTTGGTTGAAGTAGACCAGGAGGCGATAACGACTCATAGTGAACTTGCTGGCAAATAATACACTCGGAAACAAAAGACTTTACTTCTTTTTTGATGCCCGGCCACAAGAAACTTCTCGAAATTCTCTTATAAGTGCGCAACCACCCTGAGTGACCACCTTCCTTACCCCCATGAAATTCTTGCATTATTTTCAGTCTCCATCCATCTTTTGCAGGAACAAAAAACCTGCGTCTGTAAAGCAGCCTCCCGTTATCGATTGAGAAATGCTTAGAACAAGCTTCTCCTTGCTCCAAATTAGCAATAAGCTGCCCTGTCTCCACATTAGATCTGCAAACATCAGCAATATCTTGCATATAATCCAAGACTGGTTTGGAAATTCCCATCAATTGCTTAAGCTCAACTTGCCTTGAAAGAGCATCAGGTACAATATTGTGAGTTCCAGACCTATAAACAATGCTGTAATCATACCCAAGTAACTTCAATAACCACTTTTGCTGGGAAGGAGTAGTGATACGTTGGTTTAGGAAATACTGAATTGTTCTATGATCTGTGACGATATTAAAATGATGACCAAGAAGGTAAGGTCTCCAAAGTTCCACAGCAAACACAACCGCCAGCATTTCCTTGTCATAAACACTAAGTGCTAAGTGTTTAGGAGCGAAGGACTTGCTTAAAAAAGCGATTGGATGTCCGTCTTGAGAAAGAACAGCTCCCAAACCTAACCCTGAAGCATCACACTCAACCACAAAGTCCTTAGAGAAATCAGGTAAAGCAAGAACAGGGGTAGAAGTCATGACCAATTTAAGATCCTCAAAAGCCTTCTCTGCTGCAAGTGTCTACTGAAAATTATCCTTCTTAAGCATATCAGTCAATGGTTTAGCAACCACACCATAACCCTTGGCAAATTTCCTGTAGTACCCAAACATTCCTAAAAAACCTCTCAATCCCTTCAAAGTCGTGGGTTTTTGCCAATTCCTAATGACTTCAATCTTCGCTGGATCTACGGCTACTCCTTGTGCAGAAATGATGTGTCCCAAATATTCCACTTGTGAAGTTCCAAAGGCACACTTGCTTATCTTGACCTTCAATTCATGCTCCTGCAACCTTGAAAAAACCAAGGCTAAATGTTCCAAATGCTCCTCCAAGGATTTACTGTAAATAAGAATATCATAAAAAAAAACGAGGACAAACTTCCTCAAATACTCCTGGAACACATCATTCATTAAGGATTGAAATGTAGAAGGGGCATTGGTGAGGCCAAAGGGCATCACCAAGAACTCATAATGACCCTGGTGGGTTCGAAAAGCAGTTTTTGGGATATCATTAGTGTGCATTCTGATCTGGTGATAACCCGACCGGAGATCAAGTTTCGAGAAAATCACAGACCCATGTAACTCATCCAAAAGTTCATCCACTACGGGGATCAGAAATTTATCCTTCATTGTTTGAGCATTCAGGGCTCTATAGTCCACACACAAACGATTACTACCATCCTTTTTCTTGACTAATAGGACTGGAGAGGAAAATGGACTATTGCTAGGTTGTATTACCCCCACCAACCAACAATTCTCCACAAATTTTTTCTATTTCATTTTTCTGAAATTGAGGGTAACGATATGGTCACACACTTACTGGAGAAGATCCAGGAACGAGTGTAATTTGATGATCATGTAGTCTATGAGGAGGTAAAGTGGTTGGCTTGTCAAATAAGGTGGCAAACTGATTGATTAATGTCGCGATGTCTGGATGTAGGTTGTTCTGTAATTCCAGCTGATCTGTTACTTCTATCAGTTGTATGAACATAGCCTCCTTTTCTTGTTGAAGTAACTTTGTCATTGTCGTACTATTAACCATAGTCGTGTCACCCGATAGGAAACCCTGTAAAAAATGACACTTATCACCAATAGTAAACTTCATAGTCATCTTCTCAAAGTTCCACACTATATCACCCAATGTTTTGAGCCAAGAAGCCCCGAGAAGAACCTCACAACCGTTTACGGGAAGAACAAACACCTCAGTGTCAATGGTAGTACCTTGTAACTCCATTTGTAATTGCAATTTTCCAGAAGTCCGAGTGGGCATTCCACAGGCCACAACTACCTTCAATAATTTTGAATCATCTACCTAAGCTCTTATTTTCTTTAACACACATGGATGGATGAATGAATGTGTTGCCCCACCATCAATTAAAACGTGCACTTCCCTATTATTAAGCCTCCCTTTCAATTGCATAGTTCTGGGATCTTGAACATCTCCAATTACCTGCACTGTTAAATAAGGCTCTTCCACTTCGGAAACATGTTCAGCCAGGTCAATAAGATCTGCTAAAACTGGTTGCTCAGGCATCATTTCAATTTCTGGAATTCCCTCAATGAGCAAAGCACGGCCTTGCCCCCGAGTTTTCTTACACATATGTCCTTTCTCATAGGGTTCATCACAAAAGAAACAAAGTCCCCTAGCTCATCTATCATGATAGTCAGCTTGGGACCATTTTTTATCTATATCAGTAGATGAAGGCCTGAGTCGAGATCCACTAGTTGGTGGTAGCTGCATGGAAACTTAGGGTCTGCTCCCACCAAAAGTGCTTCGCTGCTGTTGAGTTGGAATAGAAGGCCTAGCCGGATATTGTGGTTGTCGACTACTCTTGTGCCCCAAATATTTTTCTTCAAAGATTCTTGCCAATTCGTAAGCATGATATAAAGAGGTTGGATTCATAGCACCAACATCCACCCTGATATCCTCCTTTAACCCACCAATAAAGCATGACACTAAAGCACCTTCTGTAAAACCAGTTACCCGCCTAGAAAGCTTGTTGAATTGAGACTTGAACTCACTCACAGTACCGGTTTGAGAGAGCCTAGCCAAGGCAGATTGACAATCAACGTTAGTAAGGGACCCAAATTCTCTCATTAGAAGATTGGCAAAGCCTTGCCAAGTTGCCGGATAATGGTGACGGAATAAATGCCACACATCAGCAGCCTCATCCACTAAATGCATCGCAGCAATGGAGACTTTTCTGTCCTCAGGAATCTGATAAAGCTCAAAATATTGCTCTGCTTTAGTAAGCCACTGTATAGGATCACCATCTCCAAAAGTGGAAAACTCCAAACGCATTTGTCTCATGATCGGAAGGTTGTGGTCGAGTTCAGGATGCATATGAAATTGAGGGTAACCTTGTGTATTGGCCAATTGGTTTGGTGGAGGGAAGTAATTGGAAGCCTGATGATTCATGGGGTTATTAGCTTGTGGTTGAGAGTAAACACTCTGATGATAGGGTTGTGTGGCTGACAAAGTGGAATAAGTGGGAGGGGCCAAAGTATGCAAAGGTTGCATTTGAGGTTGAGCAGCCAAATATTGGTTCACAGCAAATGGTAAATTTGCTCTATGGGGTTCATAGTTATACGGATTCCCAGGATAATGGAAATTCCTCGCATCATGCAATTGAGGCACAGCAATACTATGCATAGAACCATTATAATCAAATAAGGAACCAGGTGCATGATTATGAGCATGAGTAAAGTCACGATCACTAGTATAAGGTTGATAAAATTGTTGCTGATTAATACCATAATCCACTCTGCGGTCTCCAACTTTGAAAGCATCACCCATCAATTTACTACCACTAGGTCTAGCAATTTCACGAACAGCAGTAGGGGTAGCTATCATTTTGCCCCTAACAATAGAAGTACTAGCACTAGAATGGATCTCAGTAACAGATAGAGATGATGATTGAGTTACCATGACAGGAGGAATTGTAAGCGATGGATGTGCATCACTCATGGTGCTGAGAACTCCCAACCCCGCCACCGGAACCTCTTCCAAGGAGTTATTTGGACGAGCCCCAACACTAGTAGGAGGAAGAGATCCAAAGCGAATTGGGCTTGACGAAATTGGGTCAGGTACAGGTTGAATTGAAGAGACCCGAAGAGAACGCAGCTCCTCCAAAATTTGAGCTTGAAATTCAGCATGTTTAGCTTGAATCTCCACGTTTTGGGTTCGTAAGAACTCCTAAGCTTCGCGAACTTCAGCCACAGAATCACACACAGACTGAAAATGGGTTTCGGCGAGACATTGTTGGGCTAAATAATCCATCTCCGCGGTCGTTAACTCACGCGTCTGGGCATGAGCACCACCGCTTTTTGGCTTAGGTCCCATGAGCTCGAAAGCTCTGATACCAGATAATGAGATCCTACTCTAGAAAACAGAGAAAAAGATAAAGAAAGCAATAAGATGAATGATAATTGATAATTCTTCGATATCCCAGAAAGGTTGGCCAAGCCAATACATATAGATGCTAAAGTCTCAAAATGAACTAGACACCTGTCTATTCCAAAACGGATCCAATGCACCCATGATCCTATGCTTGACAGCTATAGTGACACCTCACACCCATATTCTTACCTAGACACAGTAAGAAAAGCCTAGATAATAATTCAGTAATAAAGTAACTAAGGATGAGACGGGGATCTCATCAAACAGTGAATCCGACTAGGAGAGCGAGGTTTTGTTACAGTCTTTTCTTTGGTTGGTTTGAGGGCGGTGGTGGCAGGGAATCTCTCCAATGTGCCTCTCTGATTTTTGTGTTTTTGTTTTCTCCTCGTTCTAGGGGTTCATCTAACTATTGGATAGTCAGTACTTCCGGTGTCATTTCGGATGGGTGATATTGATGGGTCCTAGTTCGATTGTTGTACCAGTGTCTTCAAGATCAGGTGGGATATTGATGCTACGTTTGGTGGCGGCGATGAAGTACTCTACAACGGCAGCTGCAAGTCAGTGGTGGTGGAAGTCAGTGATGGAAGATGGTCTAGCTGGGCTGCTTGGGCATCAAATTGGGCTGTTTTTGCTTTGATTTGGTACCCTACTGTTTGGGCCCCTTGTTTGGACCTCAATGGGCTAGAGGTTTGCATGGTTTGAGATGCTCCTTTATTGTTGGTTTAGTTGATGTGGGTCTTTAAGGCTCATAATACTGTTTAAATCTTGAAAGTCTTAGAAGACCTAGTTTCTATTATGAACCATTTAATCTTCTTCGGAGGACTTTGTTTTTTGTCTTAATAAAAGTGTTTTATCTCTAAAAAAGTGGGTGCATTGAGGTGTTGGGAGCTTGTTCAGTCTTATTAAATATGATTTTGTACTACTTAAAACGGCTCTTTCTAATGACATGTAGGGATATAGAGATGTATCGTTTTTGTACTGCTTGATAAACTTTCAACCCTTATCAATTAAAAAAAAAAAATTGAAAACTTGTGGCAAAATTTATATAAAGTTTATATGGCTTTAAATTTTTTCGAAAAAGATGAACATAGTACGTGCCTTGGGTAAATTGGTAATGCTATAATTTCGAAGGCGTTATATTTAGCCAAATCCTCCAGACGAACGTCAGCAGTCTTCCAACTTTCGGCAAGTTCTTCTACGGCAGCTTTCCATCCATTTGATGTTTAAAATCTGTGTCTGCCGGAGCTCCTACCGTCCATCGCCACTTTGAACCCTCAGGTCCTCACTCTTCACTCCTCACTCCTTACTCCTACGTTTTGCAGATCCAGCCTTATTGCCGAAGACATCAAGCAGCCCTAGTACGTTTTGCTTTCTATGATTCATTTGCTAATTGTGTGGTTGAACATATTGTTAGAAACAATCAGTATATGCTTGTACGAACATGATATTTATATATATGAATATTAACAATATATATATATATATCAACTAATAAACAAAAATTGAAATCAAATAGAATGACGACCCAAGGTCGTCCATATATAGAGGTTAACGCGAACAGTTGTGTCGGCGGTTGGTGTTGTTTGATTTCATCTGTTGCAACTATTTGCATTTATCCGAAAATTGAATACTGATGCAAAAATAAAACCAGATTTAATCAATATGCTTATTCTTATGGAAAACTCAAGAGAATCAATATGCTTATTCCTATGGAAAACCCAAGAGGTAGAGCCCACCAAAGCCCATATCAAGATTTGTCATCCATATAATAGTTTGAAAGGATATGGCCTTATTAAGGCTATCACCCTTAATCCTTTCTTCTATGTGGGAAGTCCCACAAGTTCCAATACATATACCCAAAGTTTGTGGCTTTATAATCAATTACTGCTATTGATCTGTAAATTCATGCTCTGTATTTCTACTTTACCATGTGGGTTTGGAATTTTGAATCTTAACAATAGTGTTTTCTATTCTATAATTTTGGGTCTCTGCTTTTGATGAATATTTGGGTTCAATTTTCTTTTGGGTTTGTGCTGGTATGGCAGGGAATTGATAAGCTTAAAGATGTGTTCCAGGAATCTGGGAGGGGATCAGAGAACGTAACAAAACAATGGCACTCAGAATGTGGGCTTCTTCCAGGCCCGGACTTGAGATTTTGAGGCTTGAGACAAAAAATCAAAATGGACCTACATTTTTTATAAAAAAAATAAAAATAAATAAACACACAATTGAAAGAGGATTCGAACTTAGGCTAGGAGTAATATAAAAGAAAAGAATGCAACTTGCCAACTAAACTAATTTATTGTTTGTTAAAAAACACACATTTTATTTACTTAATAATTTTTTTAAATACCAAAAAAAAAAAATTAGGCATAACGAGACACTGGCCCTGAGATGGCCGACTCATGAGCCTCATGTCAGGTCCGGCTTTGGCTTCTTCTACAGCCAATGCCCTCAGAATCTCTGGTGCCTCCAAAGCTCAACCCTCCGCTGCATTTTCTCTCTCCAGATGCTTTTCCACTTCTCAGTTTCTACAACTTGGTCAATGGCCTTTTCGTTTTCTTTAATTTTAGTGCCAAGGGTCAGCTGAAAGTGCGTTCCAGATTATAAAGTGCCTACCTGTGTGTGTTGCTTTCTCTCTTATGCAGATGAACATTTCAAATGACTCACTCTCTGCGTTTTGCATGCTTCTTTAATCTGTTCTTGTTCCCAAATAGTACTGAGCAATTTCGGACGTGGCTTTTTTTACTTAAATAATTTTGATTAGAGAAAGAAAATCTAAAGTATTGTGGGCCGAGTATTAAATTGAGGTCCGATCCCTCTGTGAAGCCCAAACCCAATCCGTTAGTAGAGTTCTCCCTCTCTTTGGTCTTTGCTGTCACACTTATGGGGCCATGGCTGGGAAGCTCCTGAAGCAGCTCCGACCGCCACCGTACACCGCCACCGCCTCTGCGAGCCTCCACCGCCCTCGATTTCTCAACTTCCATAATGCCACTCGGCTCTTCTCCGATGCGCCTCCTCCCTCCGGAGAGCCTCCGCCGTCGATTCCACCGCCTCAAAACCCTCACTCTCCCTCGCCGTCGTCTCTGAACCAGGCAGAGCTCGCTAAGTTCGCCGCCATTGCCGGAACCTGGTGAGAGAAAATTTCTTAGAAGATTTCAATCTGTGCCTTTTTAGCTCCGAAGTTTGTGATCAAGAAGAAACAAATTCATTTGCGAAATTGAATTGTTTGATGAAAAAGGTGGGATTCTGAAGGACCATTCAAACCTTTGCATGCCATGAATCCTACAAGACTCGCCTTCATTCGCTCCACGCTGTGTCGTCATTTCAGGTAAAGTTACTATCTTTTCTGCTCTAGTGAATATCAAAAATGAGTAGAATTAAGAACCATGCTTTCAAACATTCATCAGGAGTTAATAAGAAAGTGATGCTTTTCTGTGTTTCTTATTTTTGTATGTGTTTTCTGATTTCAGGAGGGATCCATTATCTGCTAGGCCCTTTGAAGGGCTCAAGTTTCTTGATGTTGGCTGTGGTGGTGGAATTCTGTCTGAGGTATATTATATATCATCTTTCTTTTCTGTTTTAAATTAAGCACACCCCTAGTTTCAAATTAGCCATTTTGGCAATGGGGATCAAATTTAGTTTGGCAAATGCCAGCTACTGGTGTTGTCTGGCTGAACTTGTCTATGGTAGACACATTGTTCTCCATGATATTATTGGCATACTATCATCCTTTTAGGGCATGTAATGTTTATTAAATAGTTCTCTGTCTAGATGCATTATTTCTCTTTACGGCATATGGACCACTCTGTTTGATTCCAATTAATCTACTTGCATTTTGTTCGTCTATTATGTGTCATTGTTTTGGTTGAATATCTAAACCAGCTTGGATCAACTGCTTTGTTTATGGTTATTGTGTAACTGAACTGATAGTTTACCTGAAAAGTGTAATTGGTCAAGGGGTGATGTTAATCTTTAACCTTCTTCAGCCTTTAGCACGGATGGGAGCTTCTGTAACGGGAGTTGATGCTGTGGATAAAAATATCAAGATAGCTCGCCTTCATGCTGTATGGCCATTCTCTTGAACCGTAACTCTTAATTTTATGGTTTGAGTAATTCTGGTGTTCAAGTGACTTTTTGTATACATTAAGATGTTTCTAAACATTAGTCATTAACACAGGACTTGGATCCGGTGACCTCAAGCATTGAATATCATTGCACAACAGCTGGTACGTCCTATTCGAGTTCATAGTCTGTTAGGCAAGGTTTCTGGTTACGTCAATACTATTGTGCACACAATTGTAATTAATTGCTTGTGTAATTTTGGAATGCATGGCTATCCCCCATTAACGAACATAATTAGTGCCTTATTTTGATGTGCATAATTTGTTACCTATAATGTAGTCATATCTGGTAAAGTAATGAGTAATGCCCAACTGATAAGTGATAACCACGCAATATATGTTTTCTGTTTGACATGTCCCTACGATATAACTGCTATTATGATTCTTTTGTGGCCTCCTATTTGGTATCAATTTTTATTTTTTGGTGGTAAAAGTTCAAACGGTTTTGATATTCAAATTTATACTTAACCTGATTTAGTAATTGTATTTATGATTGCTATCATTTAGTAAGTATTCTTTAGTTCCAGTACCTTTTCTTTTCTTAAACTCAAGGCTTCTGATTTTCAATCATGCACAGAAAAACTAGTCGAGGAGCAGAGGAGTTTTGATGCTGTGTTTGCTTTAGAGGTATGTTCTTGCATGTACACACATTTTTTTTTTTTTTATTGTATTCAGATTATCTTGGATTTATGTCTATTTTTTGTGTAAATTGATTATTACTTTAGGTAATTGAGCACGTGGCAAATCCTGCTGAGTTCTGCAAATCTCTGTCTGCCTTAACTGTTCCTGATGGAGCTAGCGTGATTTCAACTATTAACCGTTCTATGAGAGCATATGCTACTGCAATTGTTGCTGCCGAGTATCTCCTCCATTGGGTATCTATCTATTCCTTTACTTCTGCTGAAGTTGACTAACCATACAGCATCTTTTGCTTTCCTTTAAATTGGTCATGCAGTCATGCTTCATGTGGTGTTCTAGTCTTAAATGTATTCCTCGATTGTTTGTGAATTTCTGATTATCTTTTTCTTACATTAAGGTATTACAATCTCATTACACTGCTCTAAGAAATACTTCTGTACTTAGTTATCTTAGAGATTCCCATAAAATAAGTGATGTGTTGTTTTATTAGTTGGTGATCCTCACATTTAGAATATTCTCCTTCTCAATAACGTCTATAGTCTACAATACATCCATGCAAGTATTGAGTTTCCAAGAGAGCAATCAATATACAAGGATATCAAGAAAGCACATTCTGTTTTGTTCTATCCATAAAAACATCTCAAATAATAAATTCTGACCCTTTTGCATTGAAGTCATTCAAAAATATTTCTTATTTTATTTGGTCTTTCCAACATATGAGAAAAAGGACTTCAAAATATGTTGTCAATGAAACTATATCCACTTTTAAGTTGGTTAATTGCAAGTAAAACATGTACTGAAGCTATAGAGATGAGTCATATTGAACTTCCTGTGGGTGTGTTATACTCCGGTTATAGGTTTTTCACTTGTAGATGAATTGAGCTGAATTGATTCTTTTGCAGCTTCCTAAAGGTACACATCAATGGTCCAGTTTCCTTACTCCTGAAGAACTAGTCTTGATCCTGGAGCGTGCTTCTATTTCGGTAAACCAAACCCCTTTTATTGGTCGCTCTAATAATTTCTATAATTATAGCCTACTTCTACAACTGCACTGGTTGGTAATTTTGATTGGTGTTTTAATGGTTTTGTCCAGGTCCAAGAGATGGCTGGATTTGCATACAACCCTTTGACAGGAAGATGGTTTATATCTGACGATGTTAGTGTAAACTTTATCGCTTATGGTACCAAAATAGAAACAGTCACTTTATAAATGCAACCAAATCTTGCCCCCTTTTGTTGTCTGGATGAAAATTCTTAATCTAGTCTTCACCATGTTCTTCTTCCTCCCTTTCCTCCATCATTTTTAGTTTCCAAATTCGGAAGAAAGATGTAGGAGATAATTGTACACAAATCATATTGAACAATGATCTGCAGATATCACCCCCTCCCATTACAATGCTTGCAAATCAGATGATCATTTCCATTTTCGAACTCTTACCACGAATGTCACTGCAGCACCCGAGTTTTTATATCAATAATGTTAGTCATCAAATTTGTTCATTCTTTAGTCATTTTGACTTGAGCTATGGCTCAAAAGCCATTTGGACACCCTTTTGATTTGGATTGGTGAAACAAAAGCCCCTTAATCATTTTGGTTTTTGACCCCATGCCCTAAATCATCTGTACTAAATTTGACAAGATTTCCCTAGGATCATTTTAAAGCACATAATACAAGTTTGCAATTGCACATAATTGAGTTGTTGAACAACGGAACAGTTGAGGAGGGAGATGTTTCATATACATGCAATGTTTTATATATACATTTGAAGGTTGTCCGGCTGGTTTCAAAAGTTTAGGGAGGAAGGAGTTGCTGTCAATCTGGTGAAATGTCTCTAGTAAAGCAGTTGCCCAGTTAATACATGTTCATGAATTAACGTCTCCCATCTTATACTCCTCTTCAACCTGTCAAGTCTTGATCATCTCTGCACACAGAAGATAAAAGACGTATCAGGAAGAGATAAAAACTCTACAGTTAACACACTGCATTCTTATACAAGTCAAGCACCGATCTTCAGATTCTGTTATATACGTTTGAGCCCAGAACTCCGTAAGCCTTGAACTTCAGATATTAAATGGTTGTTAAAAAACACAACCCCTAATTAGAGCTGATGATACTAACAAAGACAAAAAATTTACCCTTTGGCGGTGCTCTGAAATCGGATCACACTTGGCAGAATGGCTTCGTTTGAATCCAAGGCCAGAGAGAGAGAGAGAGAGCCATTTTTATTCCAGACCCGCCAGGCGGATCTCCGTTTTCTTAACTCAGCGCTGCATCACCATCAGGCCTTCATCTGAACTCTGTCAACGGCGACAGTAATCGGCACCCATTAGTCTGATTTGCCGCCATATGGATGGTTCTCATTCTCCGCCCTCCATATTTTTCAATCCTCGCCAGTGGTGCCCGCCAAAACCTAGAGACGGAGTTAAAATTCAGGGATATGTATGACTGTATGAGAAAGAGGAAGAAACAAGGTACTCGCTCCGTGTCATTTGTTAATTAAAATGACAAATCTAGAGTATCAATTGGTTCCCAGAGATCAATTCTTAGGGATCTTCATAGTTTTGGGTTTAATTGCTAAGCATGTTTTATCCCCAACGGTAGAAATACAATCAAATCATCCTTTCTGCATAGTTTAAAGTGACAATATTGAGAACTGATTTGAAAAATCAGATATGGCACGCTCTTGATTAATTTTACCAAGCATATTACATCTTATGGACTTTACTTTAACCCATTACATTTACAACATAATTAACCTCACTAGTAAAGGTCATAAGCTCACAATAATACTTTCTACATTCTGCTGAGAAAGGAATTAGAACTAGAAACACCATTGCCAACATTGAAAAGATCAAATTTCCCTATTTTTCTTTTTCACAACAATGAATGTTATACAACTTTTTGAGTTAAATAACACTTTCTGATACAATAATCTAGAGCACCGTACAATGTGCATATCATAACACAGTTCAGACTGGCAAAAGGAAACACATAAAGCAACATTTGACACAGTTGAGACTTGTGTAGAGAGTTGAGACTAGATATTAAGGCAAGGGTAGATGAGTTGAGACTTGAGAGTTCAGAGTTTCAGACAACATTTCACACAGCTCCCTATGGATACGCTCTCCATTATTATAGAAAAAGGTTGATTGAACAGGAATTAGTGTTAAGGATGAATAGCCAAAGTCACAATTTTCAGACTGGTAGAAAACACTGGATGGCTTTAACAATAGAAGAAAAGAGAAAAGTAGGAATATGCTGAGATTATGTAGCTCATACCCTCATTTGGACAAACTACCAACGCTGATGAGTATAGGAATTTTACACATGAGCTGAAGTCAAGTCCAAACAACAAGATCTCAACCCCCAGCTCAAACTGGCATGTTGACAAGTACAGATTTCACGCAATAAATTCAGTTGCACCCAACCAATAGATAAAGCAGTACCTTTGAAAATACAGTGATTTTCATAAAGACAAAAGGAAAAAAAGAAAGAAGAGGAAAACAACAACTTGCCTAAGGAAGAAAAACGAAAGAAAGAAAGAAATATAAGAACCAGCCTTTTATTTCGTGGTTCTCTGTATATTGTAATACAGCAAGCCAACAGAAAAATAAACTCAAAACTGTCCAGATTAACAAAAATGCTAAGATGTCTACACTAAAGGAAACATTGTTTCCGAATGAGATATCACAGTCATGAAGCATCTCGAAGAATTTACATTGGAACGGAAACTGTTGCATCTAAACCGTACTCTCAAATTACTTAACATGATCCAAAACGTATATTTACCTGAACGTTTTACAGCAGTGTATCTGCCATGAAGTTAGAATATTTTTCTTTGTGACCCCAAGAAAGTGGCTGCTATATGTCTTTAATCTTTTTTCCGCAACCTGTGACAGTATGTAGCCATGATGTTATTACAAACTAAATACCCCATTAGCAATACCGGTAAAGAACACGACAGATCAAAACTCAATTAATATAGCTTTCAGTATTGCTGATAGATATTTTTCAGGATCAACATATACATGACAGAGCTTTGAAGTTGAACAAAGAAAACCGAGCAGAAATGCTAATAACAACACATTCTTAGAAGCGACAAAATTCTCAAAGAAATGTTTTCAACAAAATGGTCTCATCATCCTCAACCTTTATTAAGCCAAAAGAAAAAAAAAAACATGAAAGGAACCAGGAAATCTAAATAGAACAGATCATAATACAAGACCACAACACATGGCACACAATGTACACAACAAATGAGTTCAACAGTCACTACAAAATGCAGAGACTGCACTAGTAGGGTAGCACAGAGTTTGCAATGCACAAAGTGCTCTAGGAGCCTTGCATATTATACATAATCAGGGCTACTGACTGGGCAGAACATGCATATCAATAAGACCTCACTCTGTACGCTGCCAGAAGGCCATCATGCATTAAAATATGCATAGCATAAGACCTTACACCACATCAGACTTCAACATTATAAAGAGGCAGAAATTTGTAAATTTAAATTAATTTGTAGAACCTGTAGACACACACACAACACCCAAAAAAAATTAAACAATGGGACTGAACAATTAGAAAGTATAGGCATGAAACGGAGATATCCACTGAAACAATGAGTCCTAGTAAAGTCACTGAACCTCAGGCTGACTTTTCCACTCCATACCAAAACTACAAAATTATCCCAATCAAAGGTCACAGAAACTTACCAATTGATGTAATCCCAGAAAAGCATCTTGTATCACATTTCAATTATAGTTCAGAGTAAACAGCAAACAATTTTTTCGAGTTAAAAATTTACCTCTTCATTAAAAAAGTTCATGAACTACTACTCACACGAACATGTTCAAGTCCAAATTAGTATCATTTCACCAGAAGTTACTGTACGCTATAACACTCATTTCTTCTAAACCCATCATTCATTGCAACTCTTATGCGTTCACAACATGTTTACTAAATAGATATACATTGAGAAATAAGGCTATCCCATAATCTAGAAACATCATAGAATGTCGGTTTAAATCAAAAGTAGTTGGTGACAAACAAAGCTGGCTATGTCAACAATCATGAATATTGAAATGACACCAAGTACAATTAGAGTCGCTCTATTCATCACTGGAGTCTACACTCATCTAAAACTTCCTAAACATTAGAAATTCAAACTTCAACAGGCTATTGTACCTCAAACTTTATAGCCCCACCTACTTGATATTGAATGGGTATTTGAAGCAAATCTCCAAATCTTTTCACCCATTTTGACAAAATTTAACCAACTAATAAATTGGTCAAAGAAGCAAAACAAAATAAGAACTGACAGCCAAAATGAATGTATACAATCAGATCCTCTTCTATGTTTCCAAAGTCCTAGCCAATAGATCTTGAGTACTGAAAAGTCAAGACCTAGCATAACAGTAATAGATTTATGTAACAATCGTCTTGACATATGCAGCAGCAAGTAGACTACAAGCAAAAAAGTACATGAAGCATAGGTAATATACGGTTTAATCCCATTTATAGTAATAACCTCAATGTAAACCTTCAATAGTAATACAAACTAGCATCAATTCTTAAAAAAATTTAAAAAATTACTCAAAATAACATCAAAATTACCATAGAAAAGCAGAAAAAAGTACTTTAGTTCACCACAACACTTCGAGGATTCACCCCTCCTTCCCTCCCACTTGTCTAACAAGTTATTAATTTTTCTAACCGTAAAGCAAAGGAAGTGTAGCATTTATACATCCAGAGGGGATGCAAATGTAATTTAGCAGAACCACAAAATATGCTGGTACTACCTTAGGAACAAGGCAGATAGAAGTATAGAACACCAGCTTCATGTGACCAAAAGACCTCACAAGTCTTTTATAATCAGTCACCTTGATGAAATGCTAAAGATAATACAACAAAAACATAGAGGTGGCAATTCTAAGGTAATTAGATTAAGGGCTACTAAGAGTTATTTGTGATGCATGATCTTAACAAGATAGAGTCTCTTTTGTCTGGAACACGATAATGCGCTCACCATAATTTTTTAGTAAAAAAGGATCCTATGGATAACTAAACAATTTTGTCAAAGAATAAATGAAAACCACAAACTCCATAGGGAAGGTTTGGGTTGGGGGAGGCTCTGTTTTGTAGTGTCATATAGTTGTATGTTTACTAGAAGCATGCACAAATCAGAACAAATCAAAAATGGGGAATGGAAGACACCTGGAACTAGACAAATTACTGGAGAACATATAATGCAACAGACAGGCAGGGTGAAAGTACTGAACTATGAATAGCAAATCAAATTCATGATTGCATAAACTATTCCTCTTATGTATTTAAAAAAATTATTGCATAAATTAATTTCTATCTATTTGATATTGGGTGTAATTACATCAGTTAAGACACAAGTGTACTAACCAAGAAAGAAACATGGGCATACACTTGGAAGCAAATGTTCTCGGGATACATTTGTCAGGAAAAATTACAATATACACAGTCCTGTCAAGAGCCTCCACAAGTTCTCAACACTGCCTTCAAGTACTTGAGGTTCTGTACACCAGATCACTCCAACTTAGAAGCGTAGCATAATGCGATGTCACTCGTTGATTCACCAACCTCAGAGCTGAATACAATTTCCAAACAACAAAAAATATTTATTATCCAGACAAACTATTGATTTAGGTTCCTATTAATCAGCCTTGACGCAGTATGCATTTAAACATAACAACAATTCCTCACAAAAAGAAACTTTCAGAACTCAACAAAGAAGTAGCACAAGGACATGAGCCACAAATCATATATGCGAAAACTTACAAGAATATTTAATCAGGGCAAGTGAACATTAAGCTGGTCTCCAACAATTAACAGCAGAAATATCAGGCCTACACGGCAAGATCTGAGCAGCACTATGACCTGGATAAAATACAGCTAGGAAGTTATTTATGACTGAATGGAAGGACACTTCCAAACAAACAAATAAACTTTCCAAGTAGAATATGTCAAATCACCTGATATTGGAGCTCCAGAGGGTACATTATTAGGAGCAGGACGTTGAAAATTCATATTATTTGCTGGTGGCCTCTCAACTGGTGGCCGAAAAAAACCTGCTACAGCAGCATATCAGAAGAGACGCTTAGGTTATGCATCAAATTAGAACAGAGCATTGCCAGAAGCACTAAGAAATTAATGAAAGCATCCTTATGAGATGCATAGACTTAATATGAACTTGCTGATATATTCAGACGTAAGAAACCAAAATTTTTCTAATAAGAATACCGGTGGAAATTGAGTTTTTATTTATTTATTTATTTTATTTTTTTTTACACCAAACTATGCAGGACACTACTTGATGAATAGCTTAGTCACCAGGATCAGATCTGCATACCTTCATGGCCAAATGGTGGCCCTGGGTGAGGAGGCCTCCCTCCATTTATCCAGACACCCCGTTGTTCATCGGTAACAAATCGTCTCTGATTATCAGGAACGGGTGGCAAAGGGTATGGGGGGCGGTACGGATGCTGGGGATGTTGTTGAACTGGGGGCTTTGCATAGGAGAAGTGACTGGATGGATTTTGTGGCGGGGCTGGAGGTAAAGGTCTAGGAGCAAAAGGTGCATTACCTTGTTGAAATTGTTGGACCTGTTGGTTTGGTTGAGAGACTTGTGTGTTTATGAAAATGTCACTGTGTCCATGCTCTACTTGCCTCGTAGAATTAAATCCAGAAGGTTCTCGAGGGCCACATACTCCTGCTGGGACAAAGCAAGCTTGCTGCTGCGGAAACATTTCGGTTTTCACAGCAGAATCAATAGCACCCCCATGAGGAGCATTTCCAGTCATTTGGACTAGTTGGTTGCCCTGTATGGAGGATAGATATGTTAGGAAAATAAGCATTATAACAACGATAAAAAGGAGAAAATAGCCAGAAGTCTTACACTAGTGCTGCAGTATTCATGAGGTACAGAAGGTTGATATGCCAACTGTGGTGAAGAATGGATTGATGATTGAGGTGGCAGCATCTGTTGGGCTACTAATGAAGGCTGGGTTGGTCTAGATGACTGAGGAATCAATAAATGTGGAGGACCTGATAGTGGTAGAGGAGGAGGAGGCTGTGAGGGGGGAGGCGGAGGTGGTGGTGGCGGTGATGGAGACAGTGGGGAGGTGGTGGTGGTGGTGAGGGAGGCAAAGGAGGGGGTGGAGGAGGAGAATCAAGAGGCAAAGGTGGGGAACCCTCTGGAAGTGGGGGCAAGTCAGTGCAAGCATTTAAAACTGGTTCCATGACCCTATGTGGCCCTTGCTGTGGTGGATCTATTTCAAAAGAACCATTAACAGATGACGGTCTTTCATCCTTCGGGTGTCCAGAAACGTCTTCCATTTCAAGCTCACCGTCCACATCCTCTAAGATGCAATGCCGCCTATCATTTGGAGTAACAGCATAGGTTTCTGACTCCCCAGAGGCATGGGTAGTTTCTACCGGTGATGGATGACTAGCCTCCTTGTATGAACAGCTTGGAACTTCTTCTTCATCATCATCATCATCATCTTCAAATGCATGAGAAGATAGAAATCCGGGCAACTGAAATGTAGCATTGCTGAAACAAGCCAAAACAAAAATATGTATCAGAAAGAACACAAAAAAACAGATGTGACACATAAAAGTAGCAACAGAACCATGCTTCCTGATTAATTTTTTAACTACATTTATATATAAGTGGGCCCAGTAATTGAGAAGAATTATTGCAACTAGTAATTTGTTCAAGTACTGAACTTTCACTGCGTTAGTCCAGAGTGTTGAGTATATTTATAACTTCATTTCTCTTCTCTAACATTTCATTGTACAATCTTGATTTTAGAGCAACAATGATTTGGAATGCAAATACATGTACTACAATACCCAAACAAGAAAAAATTCAAATAAATTGATGTTAGGAAAATCTTGAATTTCTAGGATTACAAAAAATAGTTGATTTATTCCCCATACTGTTCAACATCTATCTAATAATTTTCACGTCCCTAGCATGTATTAACCTAAATATGTCAATAAGATTAGACCTATAATCCATAACCACAGCTGTGCCACTTGGTTTCAAGGCCAGTAGACCCTATTGAAGATAAAATCAAGCATAATTGTAGTCAGTCAAAGGAAATAAAAAGCTAAATATCAAATACCTGCCATACTCATCCACAAACATTCCTTCCATTTCCCTGATTGGATCATCAATAGCACGCTCTGATCGAGATGGACGTCTAAGAGAGAAACCAGCAGTTGTATCATCATTTGAAACTCCAATGTCATCCATGTACCGACGAAGAACTGCTTGTGGAAAAATTTTCCTCTCAAGCCAGAGCCGTAAAACCTGGATAGAAGGAATTTTTGTTATCTTGTAGATAAAACTGCTCTCATGGAATTAGATGAATAAAATTAAATTACCTTATGACACTGACGACGATTCTCACGAGCACCAGAACCAGGTGGAGCAGCAGCACCTAGAAGCCGTGGCAATGCTGCTTGAACAGTTGGAACATATGAAGCTCCAGCAATACCTGAATACAAATAAAGAATAACTGCCGATATTAAATATCTCATACAGGAATAGCATATTCTGTACTCACAACCAAGAGAAAAAGAGAGACAGCTAGGTGTGAAATATTAAGATTGAAAGGAGTTTCCGCAAGTGCATATACCTTTTTGAGTATGTGAGATTTGTGTGATGGAGTCCACAAGAAAGAACAGGTCGACCTTACGATGAAAACTAGGCTCACTCTCCAGCTTTCGGATAAGCAGTTCCACAACCTGCACAAATGGGTAGTATTAACTAATCACACAACTTCAGATGCAACTTGGTAAGTGAAATGCCAAAGGCCAAAAAGAGAATTGAAGTGCAAACCTGAACACACAAATAACCAAAGGTCTAATTGGGGAATACATAACATAACATGCTAAATGCAGTTTAAAGATTTCTTCTCTCACTTAAAAATAATTACAGAACAAAATGAGAATTAGAGTTAAACAATGGAGAACCTACCTCGTTAGCTATACCATACTTGGCACAATCAAGGGCACAGCGAGTTGCCCGACTAATACTTTCCTTGGTCCTTGACAAAGTTTCTATCATTCCTTCAAAAGCATCACGAGCAACAGCTGCCTCGGTACCACCACTTAGTGATCCTCCAGCTGTCTGATGCCCAGAACTAACTCTTCTTTCTGAAATGTCCTCGATGTCTAGTTGATTTTGTAATGCAGAAGGGCGACTATGAGTAGATGGAGAAGCTATGTTTGTGGTGGGTTGAATAGGTCCTGGAATATCTGCCTGCAATGCACTGTTGCTAATGGGATAAAGACCCTGAACTGCCAAAGGACTGGGGCACGTCCCATCTGTGCTAGATAAAAAAGCAGAACTGGAAATTTCAAAGAAGTAGTTGTGCGACTGCGTTTGTTTCCTTTTTGCTTGTGCAACTGCAATTAGATGCTTCATAGACGAAGAAGATTCCAGAGTCTTAGAATCGACCAATAAGGCACTTTTATCTTCTTTTCCAACTTCCATTCTGTCATGAGGAAACAACCCAAAAATTGAAAATGAGAGAAGAAAACAATTTATGATACACAACAGAAAATCAAATGCATGCATACCTTTCCGCGGGTAACAAATTGTCCTCTATGGTATTTTCCTGTAAAATAGCGGAGTCATTGATCCGGGATATTGGTCTTGCAGTAGGTTTAGGTTTTTGAGAAGAAACCACACTATTAGAAACTGTTCTAGAACTGTTGCCAGATGCAGCCTGACCCTTTTTCTGAGTTGCAGTATTAGAGCCTTTAACTGGAGCTTTTGTGGCTTTTTGTTGTTCAACTGCAGGTTTAGTAGCTGTAGCCAACATAGGAGACTTCTTAGGAGAAGTCAAGGTTGGTTTTGACTCTTTGGACACCTGCTGGTCAGGTTCTAATTTTGCTGGACTCCGGTAGATGTGCACTGCCTTTTCAAGCCTCTTTTCATCAGTTTGAGTTTGCTTTTGAGACCTCTTCTCATCTACTGCAGGTTTGCTAGGTGACAGAGACCCATTCTTCAGCTGGGAAGATGATTCCTTTGTATGGCTGCCATGAACTTCAGTAGCATGTTTTGCACTGTGTAGAGCAGTATCAGAACTCTCAATATTTTCACCAGTGCTCTTTATAGCATCTGAATTTGAAGGTGCTTTAACATTTCGGGAAGAGCCTCCATGAACGGGTGTTTTGGGTTTTTCTTCCTCCTCCTCATCGTCATAAAGGCATACAGCCCTACGTTTTCTCTGTGTCTGAGGTGCTGAAACTTTGACATCACTAGACCGTGCTATATTATTCTTCTGAACAGGAGCCTTTTCCATTTTCTCATCAGAAACCAAAGTGTCAGAATCAGACATAGCCTCCATCGCTCGACGACGACGCTTTGCTAGGGGTAGAACAGCTTCATCACCAGAAGCGTTGACATTTTGGGATTTGGATACGAGAATGTTCTCTGGTTTAACACGTGAAGTAGACATTTTTGAATCTAATTTTTTTACCGTCTTCCGATCAGCAACATCAGAACTCGGAGGACTTTTTGAGAATGAACCCCGCCGGGTATTTTCCCCTGCATCAACATGCTTTGACTTTTTGGACAGATGTGAAATATCATTTGCTCCCAAATCAGGCTTTCCACGCCCAACTTGAGCATTCTTTGTTCTTCCAGAGAGTCTATCTCTGGCCTGGGCTTCAAGATCATCCACAGAGTCCTTTGCCTCATCTAGGACTTTGACATGCTTTTTGGCTTTAAGCAGGTCTTTCGTCCTTTTCCCATCCCTGATTCCAGTTTCAGGTTTAAGCGAATCTGGGGATAGTTTCCTTTTATTGCCACCAGAGATAGTTTTGCCTGTTGTTCCATCTCTCAATTGATCACCAGATTGTGGGCGATCAACACAACCAACAGAGCCATCTTCCTTCAATGACGTTAAAGAGCTGCCCTTGTGTACTTCAACCATGCCATCACTTCTCCTCTTTGATCCACTACCCATCTTTGTCATCTTGTGACCATTTACTAATGACCTCTGTCCCTCACCATGTTTCTTGGTGCGAATATCATCATCTTCATACTTATAATCAGAAACTTCTTTCTTCAAATGAGAAGAATTGGATGTCTTTGGTACCTTAGGGTGAACAACTGAGGACATTTTCTTATTTTCCTCAGAAGAAAAGACGGGAGATGAACTCTCCTTTGCTCCACAAGAGGTAGATGGGTCTACATCTTCAGTATCATTTTCACCTCGTATCTGTGAACAACGCTCCAACTTAGAGCCAAAATCATCTGTGCCTTCTTCCTTAACTGTATCTCCATCAGAACCGACTGCACCCTTATCATCTTTTATCTCGACATTAACCACATCATCCTCTACCCCGTCAACAGATGGAGCATCACATCCAAGATCTGATCTATCAGTATCAACCCTCACATCATTTGATTTCTTTTTCTGTAACTCATCAAATGCTTCACATATTTCCTTAACAGCTTGGGAAAAATACTTTGTTTTGCCTTGACAGCGAGCTGATATTTTACTTTTTGCCTCACTAGTGAATGCCTGAATATCTACAGGTGCAACAAAAGCTCTGTGGAGTTGGTAAAAAGAGCAAACAGAGAATCAGTAGCAGTCAATCTAACCAGCGGACAAATACAAAACGGATTTTGAATAAAAGAGAACAAAAAAAAAAGTATAGGAAAAACAAAAAAACACAGAACCAAGAATTACACACAACAGCTTCTAAGCCATTAAACAAAACATACATGCAAAAATATGCTAATGCAAGCTCAAACAATTCAGTAGTAATTATGCTATAAACAATCAATGTTGCTGAATACTTGTATCAGAAACAAACTTTTTCTGAAGAGGACAGATTATAGCCATAAACCACAACATTATACATAGAGACCAAACAAATTAAAGGCCTTTGGTAGCCCCTACCCAAGTAATACCACTCTAGCTGATCAGCAATCGCACAGGCAAATAGAGGCACTAAAATTAATTTGAACAGTCAATACCCCAATTTCAACTTTGTGACATCATTCTTCAGAAAAACACAGGGTAAAAACCGCCAAGCCCAATATAAAAACAACAAAAACAGAAAAGCAAAGAAACATCTCCCCAGCCTAAACGCAATGTCAACTGAATATACATCTTATACAAATTTATTTCCAAATAAGAAACAGTACCCATTAGAGAAGCACAATGAACAAAAAGCTACTACCCAAATAATTCCTCATTTCCCATATAATTCTGAATAGTTTAAGCTTTTGTATTCTAGTCATTTTTTGAAAATTTATGTTCAGTTCATATTGCAAAACTAGCCTCCGAATACCATATTCAAAACAAGCAGGTCCTCTTAACACTGTCTCAAATAAACCTTACATTCCAAGATAATATCTTACATAAATTTATTGGTAAAGCGTCACCATGCAAAGTTCTGTGATATCTGCCCTAGGTTTTCAAATATGTATAACAGGCAGTTCAAAGTGAATGTAACAAATATGACTAACAGACTGCACTTCATAAGCATTAAAATGATCAAAGGAGATATACTTACATCTCTTCTGTTCCAAAAAATTGGACAAAATACTTCTTAGGATCAGGGACTTTCTCCCAATCTTCAGGCTTGCTGATCTGAAAATTCAAAACCCAGAAGATCTACTTCAAAGACCAATCACATTCTGGCACAAACTTAAAATTCAATTGAGTTATAATCATAAGCAAATACATTAAACCAACACTCCAAAACATGTCAAACTACTAAAAGTTCATGCTCCAGATACCCCAAATCACTAGCATGCACATCTTCACCGTAATATACTTTAAACTAGACATTACTTTAATACAAAAAATAACCAAGTAGTTTATTAAAAGGAAACAAACACAACCAACCTATAGAATTGCCTGGAACAGTACGGGAATCCCATTCAATGATTTTAGTACAAGATATCCGAAATGACTGAAAAGAAAAGCCTCACTATGTTCAGTAAACTAATGCCAGTCCGAAAGAGCTACGACAATTGGCTAATCATGACGTTCTTACTTGTCAAAGTATAAACACACATCAACAAGCAGCTAAAAGGAAACCAAAGCAAAGCAGAAACTGTACAAAACGAAGAAGCGGAATCGGTATAAGAAACAAAGCAAAAGTGGGATCATAAAGGGTACCTTGGCGGGCCAAAAGGGGTGACCCTTGACCTTGGCGAGGACAAGATCGCCGAGACTCAACTGCGCCTTGCTCTTAGCCTTGCTCGCTCCGCGTCTACGCGACGGAGCCATGGCGTGGACGCCGCAATCTTAGAAAGCAAGACGAAAAACCCTAATTGAATCGTGGCAAATCGAATCGCAGAAGCACGTACGGGAAACCCTATGGAGGCGCGGAATTGGAATCTCAGGCGGCGGCTGACGGCCGACGGAAGTTCCGGCGCCGGAGCTACTAGGTTATCGGAGGAGAGAGGACTGCATTCACAATCGTAGAGAGAGAGAGAGAGAGGAGTGTGTGACAGAGAGATTGAGGCGGTCGAAGAAGAGCGAGAGAGATTGTAGATTTTGTGAAAACAAAAAAGGAGGGCTTGGGCTTTGGGGCTGCAGTTGGGCACCAATGGGAATACGCCTGGGACATATCGGTAATTTTCGGCCTTCTCTCTCCCTATTAAGGGATATTTTTTCTTTTTTATTTATTTTCCTTATGTGTCGGCGTACGTGTGTACCAAACGCGACATCGTACATAATTCCCTCAAGATTGTTCTTTTTATCTTATGAAAACTCGCATTCGCTGATAGAACTGTAACCAAAACACAAAAGACCAAAAAGGCGAAATAGGGAGAGACAGCAGTTCTTTATTTTATACGGAGCATGCAAACTAAAAATTGGCAGAATTGGCCTCACAAAAGAGCAGGAAATACTGTAATTCCGAAATGAAGGCTAAGTTGAAAGAAATCATGTTAAATTCAAGGATATAAATTAGGACAAAATTAAAAGACCAAACTTTAAAAGAGCTATGTTCCTCACTGAGACCTAAATCTCTGAAGCTAGTTTGAACTCTTGTCCTGTTCTTTGCCTTCTTTGCCAACAGCATCAGTGACCAGAGCCATTGGTCTTTCATCAATGACTTCATCAATTATTCCAAACTCCTTTGCCTCTACTGCGGTCATGAAGTGATCCCTATCCATATTCTTCTCGATCATCTCTTTTGACTGCCCTGTATGCTTTGAATACAACGCATTGAGTGAATCCCACACACGGACAATCTGCTTTGTGTGAATTGTCATATCTTTTGCTTGTCCGCTGTACCCACCTGAAGGCTGATGAATCATAATTGTGGCATTGGGAAGTGACCGCCTCTCACCCTTGGCACCCGCAGCTAAGAGAAGTGAAGCCATTGATGCAGCTTGACCCAAACAAATTGTATTGATCGGTGACCGAATGTACTGCATGGTATCATAAATTGCAAGACCTGTGTGCACCAAAAGAAACTAGGCATCACAACCATGAATAGGGTTGTGTCATGCATTCATGCAATGCTTCACTTTGCTCAAAGGTATCTTTGAATAGATTTGAAAAGAAGAGAGAAAAGAACTACATTGATATGTATAGGTTACAGGTAGTTCCAACTCTAATCCTAATCAATCTAACACAAAGAAACTCCTAAACAATCTAGAAAGTTTTTGTGTTATAGGGCTGTCATTTGTGGGAAGTATGGTGGAAGATATTAGACTCAGAACCAGATTGAAAAAGCTAAGAAACAAAGTACCCACTACGCTCAAAAGTGTTGACAAGTTACTCTTAGATGGACTAAATTGATATCGACATTTTGGCTAAAGATCACCACCATCATTTTTAGTTTCTTTCTGCCAGTCAGCACCAAGTTTGTTTAGTTTCTTACCACATCTAATTCCATAAGAAGATAACCCCACAGCTACCTTTACCTTACAAGGTAGCTTCTGCCGAAACTCATACACCATTTTCATTGAATGCCAAATACTTTCTAATCCCTTAAACCCACAACTGGGGAACTTGCCTGTAAAGCCTAATCACCCTCTACTCCTATATCCTCAGACCACAAATTTTCATATTCAAATCCCTCGGTGTATTGTCGGCAGCAGTCTCAAATTGCTCAAACTGATACTTGAAATTGATAAAATTCTAATTTACAAATAGCATTTCACTTTTATGTAAACTCTAGACATTGGTGACATATACCATTAGTTATCAAATAACCACACCTAATCTTCTATGATGCACTTCACCATAAGGTAGACAGACACTTAATGGCCTGGTTTACTGGGATGGAAACCATTATCTACCAGCACTACCATTATCATGAATTTACAAAACAGTTCCATTGTTTGACATCTTAAGATCAAATTCCACTTAAAATGCACACCAGAGCTCGACTCTAAAAATACATAATGATAAGCTCCAATCAGGAGAACCGGTACAGGTCATATACCCTAGAATTATACAGACTGCATATCTTGTCATCATCACAGCTCACGACAAATAGAAAGTCATCTACTTAGTTCCTCAACTACTAGTTATTAGACCAAACAATGTCCGCGAGAATTCAAATAAAGTCCTGAAGTCCCAAGCCTATTATTACTACCGATTCAGATAGTTTCTTACAGCAGCTAGAAAACATACGATCACCCTTACAAGCATCAGATACTGTGTTAATAATTCATTATAAAGAAAACGGTGACCAAAAGGAAAAATTCATTCCAACTTGTTAATTTATACAACAATAAACAAACAAACAAACAAACGTTCTAAAGTAAAAGGAGAAATGTATCCTAGTGAAGTCAGACTACTAAAGGGCAAATCCATCACAAAAAAAAAATGAAAGAAATGAGAAAATTAAAGAATGAGAAAGGGACCTGCAGTGACATGGCCACCAGGAGAATTGAGGTACATATTGATGGGCTTGGATGGGTTCTCAGACTCGAGAAAGAGAAGCTGGGCGACGACGACATGGGCGGTGTCGTCGTTGATGGGACCGTTGATGCAGACTATGCGCTCCTTGAGAAGGCGAGAGAAGATGTCGTACGCTCGCTCACCTCGAGACGAGTGCTCTATCACCATTGGGATCAGACTGTAGCACCGAGAAGACGTCGTCGTCGTGCTCGTTCCCCATGGACTCGAAACTCGTGCTCTTCTGCTGGTCGCGACGAGCTTGGCGCCTGAGATTAGGCTCCTCATCATAGAGAGAAACAGCGATTTCCAGATGGGGATAGATAGGGTTTAACTTAGAATTCAGACTCCAGTGTTCAACTTCACATTAACGCGACGCCAGAGCTTTGATTTTGATGATGGAGAATTCTGGGATCTAGATTGGCGGGTCGGGTACCTATGTGGGTCATTTACTTTGGGTTTGCACAAAAGCCCAAAACAAAGATTAAAACATTTGGGCCTTCAAAAATAATCTATGGTTCAGTTTCCAATAACCCAAATCAAAATCTCAAATAGAAATTAGCTGAAATTCCTCCCAAGCACTATAACTGTTAAGAGTCCGAAGAATCTCAAGTTGCATGCATTTATATTTATAGGAAGTTTGTTCCTAGATTCAAATCAATTATCAGCTGAAAGTTTCTTTTGTCTTTCAAGAGGAATGAAGATGTTTTGTTTAACCATATATAGCCTAGGATTATCAATTTCTCTGCTAGCTGAATCATCTACGGTGCATTCAAATATACCAAAAATTCAGAATTACCTCATTAGTATGTATAACAAATCAGCAAATACTTGCTACAGATCTTTTACTTTTCAGGACACCAAATTTGTTGATAAGTGGTAATTTTCATATGTAATAATTACAGCAAAATTACAATATTATCAAATGAATGACATTCAGACCCCTCTTCGCAGCTTTTGATACCAGATCACATTTGGTATCAGCAGTACAAAATTTGCAAGCACTATTGATAAACCTGCATAAATTCAGATGCCAACGATTTTTTCATTAATTATCAGTAAGATAGATATCCAAAACCAACTTAAACACAGTTTCAATACTCTGCTTTTATTTTGTTTAGGTTCCATGTGTCATTATTTTGCCCAGCTAAAATGGAATGTGAACTAAAGGGTTGAGTGCTTGTCACATGTTATGCAGAGATAAGATATTTGAAAGTTTCTAAAATGAGATTTGATACCCAAGGGGAGACGAATATATTACCAAGTGTAAATACTTCATCCAAGATACCGAAGCAATACCCCATCGTTCCCCAGCACAAATCCTTGATTGTCATCGATAAACCTGCAGTGACGGAGGAGTTTCAGGAGCTCGTAATGGGTGGAGCTCATACAAAACCTTCAAACTCTTGCTTAGTTTTAATTCCTTATGAATATGAACTTAAAGAAACAAAAGAGGAATTGCTATCCTTTCAAGTTTTGGTGTGTTACAACTTATACGTGGGATATTTCTACTATTGAAGTGGTAAAAGACGCTGAGGATCTAGAAACAGATGTGGAGATAAGTGTGTGACTTCCAATTAGAAATGTCCATTTGATGAATTACAAATTATCAAGTACATAAATAAACTTTTGGAAGGGAAGACTTACTTTACAGAGTATAGATTTGCAGCAATATTGTCGGCTGCTTTGTCACGGACCCATGTCTTGCCACCATTGGTAGTTCGCAATAAAATCCCACTTCCACCTGCTGCCCAAGCCTCATCCTGCATAATACAAACAGTCACTACACATGTAAAACTAACTGAGAAATTTAGACAGGATGTGTTCCTTAGAAACTAGAAAGGGACAAGCTTAACAGAAACAAAATCTGCAAAGTCAAACCAGATGGCTACCACTCTTTCTTAAAAACCAACTTTGAAACATGTTGAAGCTTCCACTCTTTTCTACCGTTTTCTACGTATTAGCAAGAATGCCAAGTGCACTAAAGCCTTCATTATGCTATTCAATGAAATCATACAATACAGCATATAAGTCCTTGGGGATGGGGGAGGAAGAAATTGTTGGCCTTATAGAGCCAGTGAGGACATTAGTCTAAACTATACCTTTGATCGGTACCCAACATCAAGAATGCCAAAACCCCGGCTTTGGACTGGAACTTCTTCAAACTCCTCTGTTATCTGATATGGTAAACAATAACTTAGCTTCAAGCCTTCAACAATAATTTTATAAAAATAAAAATAAAAAAAAACAAGATTAATTGGTGAAGTGTTGAGTGATGACACATATGGGTAGCAAAACTTAAAAGTGAAGTCCCTGAATCATCACTTAGAATGCTGGGTAAGGCATTCTCCCCTAAAGTTACAGAAACTAATGACAACCTCAGAGGGGAGAAACAGAAGAAAAATAGGGGAAGAAAGAAGAAAAAGAATGCTACATAGAAAACTCTTTTCTTGAGCTAGTGGATACTTCTGGCATGTATTATCCAAATCCAGCATTTTGACAACTTTATTATCAAAATATCTGTTCTTTCTACTTAAGAACCTCTTTTTGTTTAAGATGTAAAATTTTCTCATTATTCATCTCTTATCTTTATATTGGGCTGTAAAGTGAAATATGAACCCTCATCAGTATTCATATAAGGACTCGATCGTCATCCATATAAGGACTTGACTGCTTGAAACATGTGAAAACTCCAAAAAAAAAAAAAAAAAGGTATATTAAAATTCATTCATCAGTTTCAGTTGTCACTTACCCCTGTACCTTTGCTCAGAAAAAGTCCCCCTCCACGAACAAGAAGCCAAAGACCACCATCAGCTCTCCAACCCATGTTTTGGATTCTTCTTGCAACTGATCTGTTATGTGGCTGCCAGTATGGCTGAAAACGTAGAGAAGGCAACGGAACACAGTTAAGATGACTATATGTCCCACAAGAAACTCAAAATTAAAATGAGAACATGGAGAAGCCAGCACATCATAATAAATCAATAACTATCAGTTGCACAAGGAAAAGATGAACAGTGATAACGCTACAAATGAGCCCTCATGCTCTTCAGGTAAAACATGTGGGGCTAAAACTCAACTAAGTGTTTATCTCAAGTCTCAACTAATTGGCAACTAGTTAGCCCTATGTAAGGTCATCTTCTGCATCAAATCTTTAACTATCATGCTCCTCCTCTATACTTAAACAAGCAACCTATCTCATGTTTTTGGTCTCCTCTAACCTGATTCACTCCTTCAAGAAATTCAGATTGGTGTAGTTGTAGCAGAAAATGCCATCACTACACTCTTGATGATATTTTCCAGGGTTCACTAATTCCATTAATAAAGATAAAAAGAGAACCTCCCATTATGGTTCTCTGTATATATTCCAAGGGTAAAAGACCCAAAAAAGAAAAAAGTAAGTAAACAGAACAAGAGCCATATAGCTTCCGAGAGGTGAAAACTGACCTGACCAGGCTCCCAAGTAAGGAAGAAGTTACCACGACTTGAGACAGCAACATAGCTTCCATTTGGCGAGCGATTGACGGCATTAAAAGTTCCTGTGTAGTAACTTGCACCGCTAATGCCACTAGAGACTGTTCTGCAAAAGCAATGAAGATACATGAATCTTGCTTTATAATTACAGTAACAAACCCGATGGATATAATATCAGCAGAAACTTCTCATCACTAAGAAACCTTGGATTGCTTGATATTTGTTAGAGGCAATATACCTATTAAGAGTAGCAGAAACAGTCTCCTGAACAGCAGCCCTCCAATTGTATCCCCTATTGGAGGTCACATAAATCGCACCTTCGTCAGTCACCATCTCTGCGCTCTTCTCACCAGTTGCCTTTATATATACCTGCACACATTATTACTAAAATTAATTTACTATTTCCATTTCCTAAAACAATAACAATAACAATGGCAATGGTGTGGTATCTAAAATCGATGGACATGGACATTATGGTTAATTACCATATCTCCCGGAAGCTGAGAGCTTAGCGGTATCCGTTCCCAGCTGTCGCCAGCATCAGAAGTGTGCAACAGAATTGCAGGCTTTCCGACAATCCAGCCCTCCTTCCCTTTGAAGCTTATGGCATTGAACCTGTAGTTAAAATCTTCATCTTCAGCAGACGGAATTGACCGCGGCGCCCAGCTTTGTCCACCGTCCTTGGTCTCCAAAAGTGTCTGCCTTGTTCCCAACAGAAATCCTAACGTACGCCAACATGCAAACCCTCAGATCAATTAATCCACAATGCAAATAGTTTAGTTCACGAAAATCACATGACCAACAAAAGAAGAGATCGACGGTGAAGTAGAGTTACCGTGTTTAGGGTCGTCGGGGACGAAAGCGATGTCGAGAAGGACGACGCCGGGGTCGATAGGGAGGGAGACTTTCTCCCACTCGGAGAGGGCGGGCTCTTCGGACTTGGCCAGTTGAGGGGAACCCAGCAACGGCACGGTTAGGGCGAGAGACAGCGCCGCCGTCTCGGAGACGAAGTGGCGGCGACTGAGCGGAGAAGAAGAAGAGGCTCTGGGAATGAAGCGAGGGAGAGAGGTGGGGCAATGACGTGGAGGAGTGGAGACGAAGAGAGAGGGTTTGAGGAGAATCATTGGTTTGGAGAAATCTGTAGTGAGGAGTTGCAGAGTCGCCATCTTCCTTCGACAGTTCGACTCACTCTCTCCTTCTCTCTTATCTCTCTTATCCAAAACAGACAATGATCAACGGCTTCGCGCGCGGAGGGTGATTTTGAGCTTCCATGTCAGTCCACGTAGACAGGCTTTTTATTATTATTATTACAGTTAATACGTCAAAGTCGAAATGGAAGAGTAGAATCAGCACTTGGGGGATGTAGCTCAGATGGTAGAGCGCTCGCTTAGCATGCGAGAGGTACGGGGATCGATACCCCGCATCTCCATTTTCAACTTTCACCTTTTTTTTTTCCTTTCTTTTTTTTGTAATTAGGAATTTAGGATTTTGATTGTCAAATGCAGTGTGTTTTAATTAAATATTCATAAATTTGTGATCCATGTACGATTATGATTTTCAAATGTAGTATATTTAACTAGTTATTCATAAATAGCGATCCTCTTTCTTTTCCTTGTTTAAGAAGTACTAGATTCTGATTTTTTTTTTATTTAAAAGAGGATCAAATGATTTCACTCCTACCCTAATGGTGACTCGAACCCATGACTTCATACATAGGTAATGGGTGTTGGATTCTGATTTGATTTAAGATTAAATGTTGATCAAAGTCTGTTAAAAAAAAATGGTGATCAAATTAATATTTCGATCAGAATTGATAAATGGTATAAATCTCAATAAATCACTTTTTTTTTCTTTTTTTTTTTGAAAGGAAGTAATATGGTTTTACTAATTAACATCTCAACATTAATTGAAAATTATTGGTGATCGACGACGACGATGATGATGTCTGTGCAGAGCAGTAGACGGGTCTTTGGTTTGGTTATTGGATCATTATCGATGCTTTTATTGTTCCAAGGAATTGCTTGTGAAGCAGACTATACTCAAGCACTTGCCAAGTCATTGTTGTATTATGAGGGTCAACGCTCAGGGAAGTTGCCCCCTATTGGCAAACTCCAGAGAGTGGCGTGGCGAGGAGATTCCGGACTAGAAGACGGCAGTGATGCTGGAGTAAGATCGTTTACGTACCATGCATGCTAGTCAACCTATAGCATAATTAATGTATTGATATATACCACTGTTATGAATGTACGTCCTTGTGCATGTAATATAATCATATATATATGTTGTGTGCACATGCATGCAGATTGATTTGGTGGGAGGCTACTACGATGCCGGAGACAATCTCAAGTTGGGATTTCCAATGGCCTTCTCAGTAACAATGCTGTCATGGAGCACGATCGAATTCCAAAGCAAGCTCAAGGCCAAATATGAGATCGCTAATGCTCTTCGGGCTATCAAGTGGGGAACAGATTACTTGATAAAAGCACATCCACAGCCCGAAGTGCTTTATGGGCATATTGGGGGTGTTGATTCAGACCATCAATGTTGGCAGAGACCAGAGGACATGACCACCCCGAGGACCGTGTTCATGATTGATGACCAACACCCGGGATCTGATCTCGCCGCTGAAACTGCTGCTGCTTTGGCTGCTGCCTCAATTGCTTTTGAACGTTTTGATAGAAGTTACTCATACCAACTCGTAATTCATGCAAAGCAGGTATATACTACTTCATCATTCATTACTAGCTAGCCTTCTAATTAGTAACGCAATATTTACAAAGTGATCTTGGAATTTGATTAGCTCGATCTTGTTCTATGTGAATTGAATTCAGCTATTTGATTTTGCACGCAATCATCCTGGTAAGTATCAAAACAGCATCCCTGAGGCAGGAAAAGTCTACGCCAGTAGTGGGTATCAGGTATTGATTTCTGTTTAACCATCATGCAAATATCAAACATGTGTTATTCCTAGTCTGAAAAGGACAATTGATTCTCTACAACTCACTTGTGGTTAACGATTCGAAGCCCTCTTAACACTTGATTAATTAGTTATGTACGTGATCAATGTGTATTTTGATTTTTGGGTGCAGGACGAGATGCTGTGGGCAGCGGCATGGCTCCATCGTGCTACTAATGAACAGAAGTACCTCAACTTCCTAAGCGAAGCGGGAGATATAGGTGGAACAAGAACAACATTCTCATGGGATGACAAATTCGTCGGCGCACAGGTTTTGGCAGCACTGGTACGCCTATATTCTTCAAATCCATCTTCAGTGTCCAGAACATTATTACCGGATTGAAAATTTGTCTCACATTCGTTGCTTTAAATTAATGAAAAGAAACCAATATTGAGTGTACATTGCAGCTTGTAATGAAGGGAAAGGTTGATTCTTCAGGAAAATGGGGGGAGTATAAGCGCCATGCAGAGGAATTCATATGTTCATGCGTTCAGAAAGGAAACAACAACGTGAAGAAGACACCCGGAGGCTTGCTTTGGTTTCTGCCATGGAATAACAATCAATACGTTGCCACTGCTACATTTGTCACCACTGTTTATTCCGTTTATTTGGACGCAAAAAAGGCCTCCATCAACTGTCCTGGTGGCGCTGCTCACCCCTCTGATCTCATTGCATCTGCCAAGTCACAGGTATTTTATTTGATACATGAAAGTTAACCCGATCGATCGACTAGTGAGAACAGATCTAATTCATTTCTACACAAGGTTGATTACATCTTGGGCTCAAACCCGAAAAACATGAGCTATATGGTTGGATATGGATCGAATTATCCGAAGCAAATTCATCACAGAGGAGCATCAATCGTCTCAATCAAGAAGGATCCAGCTCCTGTAACATGCCAAGGTGGGTTTGACTGGTTTCACAGACCCGAGCCCAACCCGAACGTGCTGGAGGGAGCAATTGTGACCCCAGATGAAAATGATGGTTTTGCGGACGACAGGAACAACTTTCAGTTAGCTGAACCAACGACCGTTACTAATGCTCCACTAGTTGGTGTCTTAGCTCACCTTGCTCAACTCCTATGATTAACTAATGAGTTTGTATCCTGTTATGTCTATGAACAACCAATACCATTCACATCAATGAACAGTGACCGTTTGAGCTTTCTTTACCTTCTCTCCCTTTCGTTCTTTTTTGTTGCAACTTGGCCCATCTGGTATTCGAGACGTTCATCAATGAACTCCGTCCTACAAGTTCAAGGGCTAATTATCCACATGAACTGATCAGAGGATAGTTCAGAGGCCAGCAGTTTTTCAGTGGAAGGTCTCAGATAGGTGGCATCGATAATCAGAGAATTGATAATGCTGAAAACCTAAGCCAACTAAGTACGTTTTTCTGATGAATTCCACGATAACAGAAGAAATTAAAGGTTTCAAAAAGGGGGTATTAGACTCGGTGGCTCAATTTACAATGAATGATTTTATGATATGATCGATTACTATACAAAGACTAGTTTTATGTACAAAAAAATTGCATCGCCACGGGACACAGAAGATAAAGAAAGCGAAGGAGAAACCAATGACCGAAAACTGAAAATATGAACAAAAAACTGCAAAACCTAAGGTTCTTATGGCCGAAAAATTCTCACGGTTTTTGAAACCTGGAGCCGACAAAATGGACACCTGGAAACGGCAGAAGAGCACCTCCGGCAAAGTACATGACCACAAGGAACTATTGTTATGTCAACTTCAGAACTCAAGCAGACCCTGCAAACCCATGCTGCTTTTGCTGTATCAGCTTCTTTTGCTGCAACATCAGCCTTTTCCTGCAAATTAATTCAATAATATGAAAAATGAGAAATTCTTAGAACGTCAAAAGGATATGATGAATGTAATATGAAATGGCAAATAAGCCTCGGCATTCAGACTCTTAAGTTATTACTTTAGAAGTGATGCCACTTTCATGAGACCTATATTACAGATGCATTTTCTTCCAGCAAACGTGCTGTAGTAGAAGCAAAGCCGTGCAAAAGAAGCACAGTTGTCACAAACCTGTTCAAGCAAAAGTGAAGTCTGGGACTCTTTTAATTGTTCTTGCAGCGTTAATGTTTTTTGCAGTAGGGACTGCTTCTCCACATCCATATAAATCCCAGCAGCAGAGAGCATCTCTTGTACTGCTTGCACCAGTTCTGCAGGTGATACTCGGCCATACTGCAGGTCTTTGCCAGCTTGCGGCTGCCCACAAAGAAACCATTTTGAGTTTGATGCTTAAGAAAATCCAACCAATTTGACAGTGGATGAGAGTTGGAAAAAAAAAAAACTTGCGTCGAAGTATCTTCCAAATACCCAACAAGTAAAACATGACGGTAAAAAGAAGAAGGACAAAACATAATATTTGTATCCAACAGATTAAACATCAGGACCTCATGCAATGAAAAACAAAAACAAAACACTAAAGAGAAGCAAATAAACCAAACGAGGAAACAAAGAGATGAAATGTAGGTGATAATCCTCAGTCAAAGTTAACTACTGTTGCTCAAGGGCATATGGCTCTCGAAATAGTGGCATAGTCTTCCAAGAATTTGAGAGGATCAAGTATTACAGGATCATCCGTATGAGAAGAAAGCTTAAAAACTTAAAAGAAGGGAACAGCCTGCCAACGAAACATATAATGGTGAGTTGGTGACAGCATCAGAGGGGGACATACCTGAGAAGCTCTTGATTTGCCACTTCCAGAAGTTTCTGGCATGTCAATACGAGTTCTGCTGTGATCCATTGTACGAACATCATCCATAGACACCGGTAAAGTCTCACTTCCCATCGCTACACCTTTGAACGAGAAGACATGAGAAGATAGAAGAGGTTGCATAAAACCCAGTGAAGTCTCCACCTTGAATCTATACAATGCTTGGCCAGCTGACGGCCGGACATCCTCTGGAACTCTACCATATTTGAGCTTTTCTCCATTCTGAGACCGCCATGCCACTATCTCTCCAGCATAAAAGGGTCTCAATGGATGAAACTGTACTTGATGAACATCTTGGGGTAACAGTTCTTTACCTACCAAGCCATTGCTTCCACTGGTGGCTTCCATTTCTTGCTTGTCAGAACAAAGTTTCAAAAGATCAACGATTGCAGTTTCAGAGCCTCCAGGACAGACGAATAAAGATCCAATAGGTAAAGGAGTAGGGGACCCTAAGACCAGACTTACAACAATTGCAATAACGTCAAAAACAGAAATATAAGGTGGTGGTTCAGAAACTAATATACAGGTGTTAGTCCGGTTGATGAAGTAAAGTGTCTGATGCATGGATCCATTGACCCACTCTGGAATGATGGAATCCTTAGCAGCATGGGTAATGTCTACAGAATGTGGGAGGAGCAAAAAGCGAGTATGGAGGCACTTAACAAACTGCAACTTTTCCGCAACAGATTCTAATAAGTTTTGTATGGTTTCCACAGTTAAATGCTTAATTGCAGGAATGTAACTAGCCATGCTGTTTACAACTGTCCATACAGCACTCTGAAGTGACTTGCTCAACAGTTTCTCTCGAATGGCTACTATTGGAACTGATCCAATATGATCCAAAGTTTCCACATGTTCCTCGTGATCTAATTCCTACATCCATAGAGCCGATTTTGCATAAAGTTAAAACAACAGCAATTTTTGCCAAAACAAATAAAGGAAAATTAAAAGAAATTAAGTTTAAGAAGATCATGTTACCTCTATGACTACATCAGACAGCTTCTTGATTCCCAGAACAGTACAAAATCTCTCTGGAAGATCTGGGTGAATAAATCTTAACCTGGAAGGGTCAATGCACTTTACAAATCGGGATCCATGGGAATCAATATACACACAGGATTTCGCATGAACTAGTCTGCAGCTATCATCAGGGACTATTGCTGCTGATGTCCAATTGGGGCCATTAGACATGTCATCTGCAGTAACCCCCTCACAGATAAAATACAAAATTTCTAGCACAGCACGGAGTTCATTTGGATTTAGACGTTGATATCCACAAGTTTTCTGAAGATTCAAGAGAAGATCCCTTGCAGAGGCGATGGATAGCATGTCCTGAAGTCCCAAATCTTTTAAAATCTTCAAAAAGGGAAGATATGATGTAGGAAGTTCAAACGCAAATGGGGATAAGTTAATTGTTAGGCGGGCAAAAAGCAGGTTCGCAGTCACCAAGCGTGTACCATTTGCAGCAGGTATAAATGGTACTCTCTGTAAGTCCATTATATCTGCATAAAAAATTAGAAATGAAGAATTTATTATTCAAACCATACAATAAGGAGCCCTAATGGTAACAAAATATTTCTCAGTCCAGTCCACAAATCTGAAATGGAGTTTGCAAACAAAACATGAGGAGTCTACCTGAAGAAGAGAGAGAATTCCAAATCTTATCCAGGTACTTCAACACCTCACAAGAAGCTTCATCAACAGTCATCATACCAGACACAGTCGGCCAATGAGCAAGTGTGTCTTCACCACCATTTCTCCCAATAATCTGGGGCACAAAAGGATTTTAGCACAAGAATCATCATCTTGGATAAAACTAAAAGGACTACCAAAGTTACCTGCAAGTGCTTTATTACTGTAGGAAACGCTGGAGGGCTCCTAAGCTGGAGGGATCCCCAAGAGTAATCGGGAGGAACAACATTTTGTCTCGAAAGAATGGGAGCACAGCTCCAAGCCAGAGGCCAATCCCTTAGCAGAATAGCTTCACTATATGAAGTGAACACTCTCTTGCCACCTTTTTTTCCAGCAACATTTGGAAAGCCAAATTCAGCAGGTATGCATTTAATCTTTCCAAGGAGATCACAGAAGTTGTTGCCATAGAGGACAGCAAAGTTCGAGAAAATTGCTTCAACAACAGATCCAGCTAAAGTCCATACTTCCATAGAAACTTCACTCTGAGAGTTGGTTAGGTCGTCAAAATCATCCAAATCTCTGGATCTCATGCATTCACTTCCAAGAAATTCCACTCTTTTGGCACATTCAAGTATTACATCAGATTCTATTGCAGTTCGTAGGCCAGTTTTCCTTAAAATTCGAAGCCACCGATCAGCAAAAAACCTTTCTCCTGGAAACTTTTTCCTCTCACCAGAGAAAACAGATGTTAATAAAGCATCACCAGGATCAAACAAATCCTTGGGCTTATACAGATCTGTGCAAAACTCATCAGCATTCCTTACAAATTTAGTCTCCTTTAAAGCTTCAACTACAGCGGTATCCATTTGGAGGTCTTGCCAATTTGTGTAAAGATATATCAATATATCTTCCTTTTCAGGTTCAGGCTTACCTTCAAACCCAGGCAACCCAAACCTAATTAAAATCTGTTGATCATGCAATTCAGGGACTCCAAGTGCTCGAAGTAATGAAAATTCAACTGAATCAGTGGTATAGGAAAGACAACGTTCATCATAGGGCTTAAGGAATGAATTTGTGGAGATCATACACAGATCATCACTGATCAATTGTGTGTAAGAACCCACAACTGTTTTATAAATAGGAAGTGAACTCAAAACTTCAAGTTCTTCCCTTCTGTAATTAGAGCCATTAGACAAGAAATCATTAGCAAAAAGTGCAAAAAGTGCATCACAATTTGAAGCTGAAAGGGAAGTGACTTCAGAGAAATAGCCAGCATTTTTAGCTGCAACCAACTTAGAAGCAATAACTTGCCCTAATGATTGGTCAGGGGGAGGGAAGCAGTTGCTTGGGGCAGCACAATGTAAAAAACCTATATCAAATATAGGAATGTTGCAGTGATTCAGAAGTGATAACAACCAAGGGTGTTGGTTTTTAGCTACTTCAAAAGCTGAAATGTATGCTTGAATTGATTCAGATTCAGGCATATGATTGCTTCCAGTTGCACTCGTTTCCAAAGCATTTTCTTCTGAAGTTGGATCAATAAGAAGGGGTGGAATGAAGACCAAGTCACGCTCCCTAACACGGCATAAGATTGGCCGACCAAGAAAAGCAGGAATTAGAGGCCAATCATAAAAGAGCAAAAGATCTTCCGAAGAGCCGTTGAAGTTCTTCCAGAAGAGCCGTATCCATTCAGGAGAAGGACCACCTTCACCACCAGAGCTTGATTTATTATTCTCCCATGAAAACCAAGGAACCATATTTGAGCCCATTACATAACTCGCCCAGTTATCCTGAAAAACGAACTTCATATGACTGGCCAGTAAATGAAGAGAGAAACTTCGCAGTTTTAATAATGATTGTAGCACAACATTTGAAAATATGTCAGCGAGGATTGATCTATCCAATACTTTAGGATGAACAAACTTTTCAGCCAAGGAAACCATCAATGCCTGCTGCTCTGAATTCCCAACCCAAAGTTCAGTAAACCCCAACTTAGTTAAACGGTTTGCTGCAGTTGGACATGGCAAACCTTTGAGTTCAGCTGCTATCGATAGAAGATTCATGTCTCCATTTCCATAGATGCTGTTACTACTACCTGCAACCATGTTCCTCTGAACCAAGGGCCCCCCAGACCTACCAATATCCTCAACGACTCCCCGGCCAAAATCAAGTAAAGCCTTGCCCAAACTTGTCACCATCTCAATTGCATCTCCTGAACTGGTAGCATTCTGTGTAGAAGATGCTGGATAAGTATGCAAACTAGTAACTGACTGGGAAGCAGAACTCCCACCAACAACTTGGCTATCCCCTCTAGTGTTACTGTTGTCAACTGTCAGAGAATTTCCGGCTGAATTGAATGAATCTCCAATCTCAATATCAGACAAGCAATACTCAAGAACATCTGCATACATATCAATTGATCGGAGAACAATAGATGATGAAGAAGCTCTTAACAGATTCCGAACCATCTTTGGTTTCACTTCCCGAACTGTAATCCCCAGGGCTTGGATTTCGGTCACCAACTCCCAAGGTACTGAAAACACTGGGTAGTGCTCCTTTACAAAGCTGCAAACTGTAGCCGGAAGTAAGTTCCCACCCACCCCATGTCCAGGTTGTGAAAGAAACATACCCTCTTCAGCCTTGGCAAAATTTCCTGAGTAAAGCTGCCACACAGGAAGATCAACTATACGAGCATAAAAAGGACTTATCACCTGTTCAATTACACATTCCCAATCTGATTTAGGCACTTCAATTGAAGGTATACTGCCATCTCCTGGTTGTTTGGCCAAATTATGCCTGTTAGACCTCGGCCAAAAGGAATAAATTTGATCTCCATAGCCCTTCAAAGACAGGCTGACTGCAAGACCTGCACTTGATTCAGTTGCGGAACTAGAAGGATCTATTCTTAACCTCTGGATTTCCAATATCAATTCGATGTAGGAATCACGAACACATGACATCAGCTCTTTGTTCCAAGCTTCCATTAACAGATTTCCAGCATCCACACGTGCCTCTGCTGAAGAAGCTTCTTTGTCTTGATAATTAAAGAGAGAGCGACCTCCATTGTGACAAACCAGGAAGCATCCAAGAACAGTAACAGGTATATTTATACCTCCAGACAAAGGAAGAGGGGACATGATAGAACTCGTTAGACAAACATCAACAGGATAGCCATCTCGGGATATATGTGCTGCAACTCCAGCGACAGGTGTCAAGTTGTATGCCAGATAACGCCTGCAAAATAATAAGTGGAGCATCAAACATAGTTTTACATTTGCAGTGAAAGATCCAGAAAAAGGTATCTAATATCTAACTTTTTGCACCTATCAAGAGCCATATTTCTTGTTTGCCCAGATCCCAGGCTAAGTGCAACAAGCCATCGATCAACAACTCTTGCTTTGCCTTGGTTCAAGTTCACATCTATTACTTGCAATTTTGTTGCAGCATTGGAGCTATTAAATAATCGGGATATTTGGAACTTCCTCCATTTCTTTTCCGAAAATGGATTCCTCATGATAGCAGATGATGAATCAATGCTAACTGAATAGTCCTGACATGGCTGTGCACTTCCTTCCTCCCATGTGCAGATCGACACCTGATCATCCATAAAAATGTAAAAGGCTGTATAAAAAGCTACATGCGCAAGAAAAACTGAGCTCTAACAATACCTGCATTACTGACTTCAAGAATAAAAGTGATCTAGAAGAGTGCTCCAAAAATCTCTCAGTAATCTGCTTTATTTTTCTTAATCCAAACTCAAGTTCATTAATCAAACATTCAGATGATAGAGGCATGCGAATAATAGTAGAATCCGATGATGGCCATGGCATACTGTGGCCAATCAGCATAGGATTAAATTGATCACGAAACCGATCAGTTAAATTTGTACCTGAAAATCAAGCATTAATGAAGTTCAGTCTTCAAATCTACTCAGCAGAAGATAAAGCAATAGAGCAGCTAAAAAAGCATTGATCCAGGAAAGAATATAAGAGCTAAAAGAACATTGATCTGATCATAAAGGTAACCAGAAAAGTACAGACACGATAAAACTAATATGTGGAGCATCATACAACATAAGCAACTTAAAAGGAGGAATGATATATGAATAATTACCTGTCAGAGAAAACATTTTAGCTGCAGGAGTACAACTTGAAGGTGCAGCAAGCACTGAACCACGGGGATCAAACATATAAAAGTAGCCACCAGAAACAACAGAGAGGAGATCACAGACAAAATAGCAGCTAAGCAAAGCCAAACCATAGTTCACAGTAGCACCCCTTAGTCTCCATGGAGGTAAAAATTGGAGACTACTTACTTCCTCTCTACTCAAGTTCGCTCCTTCCAATATGGCTAATAAGGCCGGCCCTTGAAATTCTCCTAAACAATCACATATTTTTCAACAAAATTAGAATAAAGCCCAAGTTCATGGCAAGAATCCATGCAATTGACGCTTTGACCTAGGCATGATTAAAACTCCAGCGGTGACAAAAAGGGAAGGAAAGAAAAAGTGAAATGCACTGCTATTCTCCAAAAAAAAAATTACACTTATGTTTTCTTTTGATTAAAAATAAATTTACTCACCTCTGATTAAAAATGATATTAATAGTTACAAGGCCAAAAGTTTATTGAATTATTGAATTATCCCTTCTCTGTCTACCCATTCCAATACAATAACATATTCGGAACAATAAAAGTTTATAGAAAATTAACTTACCCATATTGTGCTGCAGCAAAGACTGCCGAGGATGTTCCCTCTTGTCAAAGATTAGGTGCAACTTATTAGCTTTGCAACAATCTGCCAACTCAAGCAGGTCAAACAATAACAAGTCATTGTCCCCATATGAAGCTAAAAGCTCTTTTATTCTAGCATAGTCCATGCACGGAATATCTTTGGTCATTTCATCATCAACTAAAGAGAGGCTACGAAGTGACTGTACCCCCAATCTATTTGCCAGATCATTGCTGATAGTTGGATGTACAAAATGTTTCCCCACAAGCGTACTGTGTTCCATCCATGGTGCATCATTATACACAAGATCGCCAGCATCCATCAGAACTCCAGAAAAATCTGGAATTAACATTGGAGTGTTTGAAGCTTCAAATGGTGGTTTCTCTGAGCAACAGTCTGCTACAGCATCAAGGACACAATGCGCAAAATTTAACTGATCTGTTGACAGTGGGAATCCTTTCACATCATTCTGCAAGCGTTGCAAGACATGCAAATAGTCCCATATATCAAAACTAATTCGTACGCCTAACTTTATCAGCAAATCTCTGAATTCCGATAATTCAGATGGGACAACATACAAGTATGGAGAAAATTTCACAGGCGAATCAAATGCAAGTGCATTTGGAACTACAAAGTTATCCCCGATCCAAACCCAGGAAACACCATGTAATGCTAATTCTAGGTCCGAAAATTCATCAGTGCCAATATATTCTTGCAATTTTGAATAGAGTGATGGAATTCCCTCACAAAGTGCAGCATCGACATCTTGGATATCAGTTGAATGTGATTTAAGCTGAAAATACAGCTTAGGTAGCTCAATCAACTGCGTGGACAAAACATTTATGTTCGGTGGATCCATCCAGCCAAGCTTTTTTTGTAGGTATGTCGAGCGGCATACACCATCTAGTATATGCATCGAGTAGGAAACCATAAACATCTGGGATTTAGGTCTCACATTGCTCGGGGATGCCACCTGGTTACTGGATTTCAACCATGGGATTCCTTTGAGAGGTGGATCAACACATACAGGACACCAAGCAATAGCCCTCATTTCAGACCAAAAGTCCTCTTCTGGTTTATCATCAATCAAGTTGTCAACAAAAGAATTTATCTCCAGATCATCAATTTTTATGTTCTCATTGCTCTTGGGAGACTCAATGTACATAACATCACCATCTTCGGTTCTAGTGTCGTTTTGGAAAACAGAATTCGTTGACTCATCAAGATTTCCTTCTTCCTCAGTTGAGAGCTTACATGATAGAGCATCTAAACAAACAAGTAACTTTCTCCCATAACTTAGTGTCTCTGAATCCCTTGAAAAATGCAGCAATGAAACTGATCTAGCACAATCAATTAAACCAGAATAGCCCAGAGTTTTTCTGAGACCAAGTGTATTCAATATATCCAGAGTTTCGGTATCTGAGAACTTGTCAGAAGGGAAAAAAACTTCTCCATGTAGCACCTTTCTTAAAGCAGTGACTCTAGGATCATAGAGCCTGCAAAAGTACAATAGATTTAAACAGCATTATATCCTTTCAGAGAAGCGATCGAAGGAAGATCATAAATGTATGACATTATGGTAAAAATAGTGTGTCAGTAAGTGGCCTGATCTATAAGTTGTTGCTATTATAAAGGCTCAAGTATTGAAGTTTGATTATAACAAGTATTTAGTTTAATCGAAGTTGCTCATCTGCACAAACCTTGAGGTAAAAAGATATATGAACACTAAATGGTAATAGAACATAAAACGTAATTGTAAAAGAAAAAAGCATACTAAAAGCAGAGAAGAAGAGAGATAATAAATTTAACACTAGATGTATTCTCCAAAGTCTCTTATCTGCTTTTTGTGACTTTATATGTAACGAACAGACTTTAAGACACCATCCCAACTCCATACTCAAGAAATTAAACAACAAAATATAAAGGCCATGAGTAGTTATACCGGGAAGGCTTCTGCCAAGATCCATCAGCCGCCAAAACAAAAGGTATTTCAGAAATTGCAGATTTCAAAGAATTATCCTCTTCAACTAAAACCTGCACTCCATGGAGAATGGCTGTAAGAGATCCTTGCTCTGATAGGAATTTTGACATACGGTTAAGCAAATGATCTCTGTAGAATTCCATCCTGGAGGGTTCTTCAATCTCTAAATATCTTCTCAAAATAATTTTTTCTTTCTCTGATTCCGTGCGTACAAAGTCATCACTCAGAAAATCCTCATGAATATCACCAGGTTTAAGCAATTTGACAGGATTACTCAAACTTACAAACTTTCTGCTCTTATATGACTCAAACATAGGAAGGTGTTTCATGATGTCAATATGCGTATCTTCCATTTTCTCTTCGATAAACCATTTGGACTGAAGAATGAAACTCCGAAGTTCATGCATCTCTCCTTCTGTTGCATCGTTAAAAAGCCCCTCAATGTTCTCTGGCTTACCTGCAACTGCCAGAAACGCATTCAATAAGCCAATTGCTGTTGGCAACTGCACAAATCTTTTCAACTGGGGATGATCTACTGCAAGGTCGTGCCTCAGGAAAACGCATCCTATTTTCAGCAACAAAGCTGACATCTTCTCACTCCACCCATCATCCTTTATTATGTTTGAATTATCAACTAGTTGCAAGAGACAATTGTTACCAACAGGCAATATTGGCCATTTAGAAAAAAGTGACAAGTCATCACAAGATGACCTCAAATAGCTCCAGAGAAGTCTTACCCACTCTACACTCGGTTGACCTTGCTGACCAGGAGCCCATGTCACCTGTTTTGCATGATGCCACTCTGCAGGAAGTATTCTTAAAAAGAGTTTCTCCAGTAAACGACATGACAGAAGAGAAATATTGGAGGCCTCGCTTTGGGCTATGTAACACAGCTTCTCATAAACTCCTCCAGGAATTGTGCAATCTACAAGTAGATTTGGAACCGAATCCTTGAGAAGATCATACTCATCCCCTCGTGCGATATATATTCTTTCCCCAATCCCCTTTTTGTCGATTATGGTAAATGAACCATCAGCAAGGGGTAATAAAGGCAAACCATACAAACCATACAAACCAGCAGATTGAACAGGCATCTTCAAGTCAAGTAAACAATATTCAAGGGCCAATACCATTGTGTTTCTATCCTTAAATTCCCGTTTCCTTCGAATTAACAAAGTCTTCAACAACTCTGGTGTCAAAAAATGCAAGGCAGGGCACACATCCATAAACCTCTCAACAATTGGCTTGGACACAGTGACCAGAGGTAGACCAGCATCTGATAATGCTTCAATAAGCTCATCAACCTTGTCGAAAGTAAAGTCAGGAAATATAGCTTGTTTGGTTGAGATCCACTGGCCTTCTCGAGCTTTTGTATATAATACACGAAGTCCACAATCAGCAATAAACATATAAAGTTCCCGCACCACTAAAGCCCAAGGTTCCAATCCTCTTGTTTTAGGCCAAAGTGAAAAGAACAACTCACATGGGCCAATTTCAGGTGCAATTTTCTCTAGCATATGCCCATAAGCAGGGGCAACTACTCCTTCAAGCAAGTACATATTCCAATCTGAGCGCTTCTTTCCACCACCAGCCATGTCATTACCAAACCAGATGTCCCTCCTATTTGACGATAACTCAAAATAAGCATTAACATGTGCTGGAAGACCAGTAGTAATTGGCAGTGGTAGAAAACAGAAAGCACGGCCCTCAAGATCTTTTCTATCTTCAGAGGGGCCTGGAGGGACTTGAAATAAATTGGAAGTAACAGCACAGGTCTCGTTGTTCTCCGAGATATCACTTGTTTGCAAGCCAACCTTGGAAGAGTATAAATATGCAGCAACACATGCCCAGGGGAAATAAGTATGAGACTTGTCACTAAAAACTGGGAATTTCTTCTTTGCCTGTCCACCGCCTATACACTCGGAGGTTATCCAGCTGTGTGATACATTACCAGATGAGCTTTCCTCTGTAATTATAACCTTCTGACACTTGTACGGCAAATCTTTATCTGCTGATTTTCTCAATTTCTTTAGAAATTGCTCTTTATCCATTCCATTATGCCGATTACCATAAAAAAGACTAAACACATCCTGTCGTGCATTGGATTCCATTTCAGGTTCACTATTGCAATGCTTGTTGACCCGATGTAAAAGTTGCATTTCATGTCCACTTCCTTCCTTTACAAAAACAGAGATGACTTTCACATTACGCAGAAAAAGTAACGTCTCAGAAACAACTTTTGCAAAGGAAGAAAAAAGGGACATGACATCTTCAGGTGCATATCCTTCTTTCTTTATTTGGCTTCGGGAAGCAGCACTAGCACTCCTAAGAGGAAACCGGAAAAGAGTTCCAGGAAATGGATGCTGCAAGTCACAGCCAAAGTGTAAAAAAGGAGAAAACTGATCAGGAAATTGTTCCATAATCTTTCTTCCAGAAAATTTTATCCTTAAGCCAGGGTGAGAGGGAGAGATCCCAGGTAGATTACAGGCATGAGGATCAAACATAACAATGTTTTCGCCAGAAACAAACGTGGGAATGTCTGTAAAATGGTAGACACAATTAAAACCCAGTCCAAATCTCCCTATAGCAAAAGGTTTTTCTAGCTTGCTCTCCTGGCCAATGCGTGAGATTGCATACAGATCTTGGGGACTGAAGACAGAGTCATTGAAACAGTACAACGCAGGGCCTTGCCAATCTGCCATTTCAGGTGAAAGTACTGAAGAAGTCCCATATTGAGTTTTGTCCAGAAGAAAGTTCACCTCAGAAGCTCCAGCATCCTCTGCATTTTGAACCAGCTCAAAAAGAATTCCAGGTCCATCTGCATACATTTCAAGTATGTGTTTAAGTCTAGTTGTCAGTGCTTCGTGCTGTCCAAAAGCTTCAGCAGCACCAGATAAACTCAGATTCATTGAATCAGCACTCTCAGCCAGCAATATCCTACGAAGAGAGCAGACACCAAGCTTCTCTGCAACATCAATAGATATGTTCCCATGCACAAATTTTTGAACTGTTCTCCTTGCATTAAGTGGCATATTAGATGAACCACCAAAAGGACTATCATGATCCTCTGACCCAAGCAACCAAGGGGCATCATTATAAACTAAGTCACCAGCAGGATATAATCTGCCTGATACATCTGGTAAATAAATTTTAACTTTCTGGTCATGTATCTGAACTTCAGCTAGATGCTGGACAATCAATAAGGCTGCTCGGATTTCCTGTGCGTCGAGAGGAGATGATCCTTTCTTCAAAGCCATTCTGCACAAAATATTAGCATAGTCTGTAGGCTTCAGGAATTCTCGAATGCCAAGCTCCAAAAATAGTTCCTTAAAAACTGCTAGATCGACAGGTATAACACGTATATAAGGAGCCAGATGAATGGGACCATTAAGGACAACCTCATCTACAGTTGCAAATCCATCTCCCACCCAAATCCACCGGCTTCCCTCAAGGACAGCCTTTACTATGTCCATCTCATCAGAACCAATCAAACCTGCCAGTATTGAATATATCCTAGGCATTGCCACAGCTAACTCCTGCCGAAGAACCTGATCATTCACAATCTCATTGTTTTTCCCAAGCTCCAGTAGTTGCGCGGCAATGACACTTCCACCTGGTGGAGAGGACCACCCAAGGCTAGACGATAGCGCTGTAGATGAGCACTCTCCATCTAGTATTCGCATGCTAGCTGAAACAAGCCACATGTCTGCTTGCAATCTCACAAGCTTTGGCGGAGCAACTGTGGATGACACAACAGGCCACGGCAAAGTTGGAAATGGAGCAGAAACTAAAACTGGGCACCAAGAGACCAGCCGAAGATCATTCCAGAACTTCTCAAGATCAGATTTTAAGTTACGAGGTCTGAATGCAGTTGCAGCTCGTGAGAACATTCTGTTCACTGTTCCTTGATCACCATTTAACAGATTGGGTATCCATTTCATTGCATTAACTTCTAAATATGACAGAAGCACCTTCCCTTTTAGATGTGCCTTTTGCTGATCCTCATGCATTAATTGTTCGACCTGTCGAGCACTTTGTATGACCGTCTCAGGGGTCACAGATGTTCTAAGGCCCAAACCTTGCAGCATGTCCAAAACACCAGGCTCTTGGAATGGACCGTAGGGAAAACTATCAGAATCATCTAATAGTGCATATAATTCTTCATTACGAGGATCATATAATGCAGTAGGACATCTAAGAGCACCACTCAGGGTTGGGAGAAATTCCAAGTTTCTCAAATATTCCCTGAACGATGTGTCCTCAACACACAGCTGTGGTAGGTTTTGTAGAATGGATAGAACAATGTTGTTCCGTACCTCAGGTTGCAGCTCCCCAACTCTATTCAAAACCTGCTGCTTATAGAAGAGTGCCTTCCCCATCCTTTCAATACCATAGTAGCTTAACAGAATCTGCAGCTCAGTATCTGAGCTAATAAGGAACTCAGCTCCAAGGAAGCACTCAGGAATGTCTAACGGTGGTAAGTACTTTCGCGGACTTTCAAGATCTGAGAATTGGAAACTTTGAGTAGACCCTCCACCATACACTTTATAGATAGGCAGCCTCTTGCAATTACGTATGGCAGACTCATTCAAACAGGCTCCAAAATACCACTTCGGGTCAAGAAGAAATGAACGAAGTTCATCCCTCTCTTCCGCTTCCAGACTATGAAAACATGTTGCTATGGTGCCACAATTCAAAGAGACAACATCAAATATGGATTCGACAAGGCCTGTAGCATTACCATCACTTACATAATGAAATAAATCTGAGTGTTCAACTCCATAATTTGGGTTCAGAATCTTGCAACCAATTTTAACAAGTACGCCTTGCACCTTGTCTGAAAGCTTTTCTGCATTCATCAATTTTGACTCTCTAGAGGCTCTATACAGATGGCCAGAAGTAGAGGGCAAAATAGGCCAATCACTAAAAATAGACAACTTATCGCATTGACTCCGAAGATATTGCCAGAATAGCACAAACCATGAAGAAGTAGGTTGATTATGACAAGACTCTGGGTCCCAGAGCACTTTGCTTTTATACTGCCAGTCAGCAGGTACAAATCTTGGATAAAATTGAAGAAAGTACTGAACATTGAAAATAACAAGGTTTGCCTTTGAGGACTTCGCTATAGCAGAGAGTCTATGTAGTAGATTGATAGGAATATCCCGATCAACTATTCTATCATATATTTGTTGAAGCAGCCTGAACTCTAAATCACTGCAAATGAAATAGGAAATTCCTTTTGAGGCTTCTGATAACAATCCAAATTCACCATTTGCCAATGGAAGCAAAGGCAGATTATAAGCATGTGTCCCAACATCTGCATCAAGCAAATCTTCAAGACAATATTCCAACAATACAAGCTTGTAAGCTTTACCAAAAGTAGAAAGAAATCTGCACTCCCTGAGGAAACAACGTACTGTATCAGGAGTGACCACCTTCTGCCTATAAGTGGAAGCATATTTCAAGAGCATGTCAAATAAATTGTTAGGCAAACCCACAATAGGCATTCCTAGCTCAATCAGGGCCTCACCAAGTTCCTTACTCTTAGTAACTTCCTGATCATGTAGAAAAGCTTCGACAGGTGCCACCCATTTTCCAACTTCAAGTTCCGAATATAACACAGGAGCATTAGAAATGTTTCTGTATATATGCTGAACAAGAATATTCCATGGCTCTTCAAAAGAACCACTTGGCCATAAGGAATAGTACAATTTCCTCGAATCTAGCAGTCCTCGTATGCCCAGAAGAAGTTGTGTAAATGCAGGCGCCACAACCTCTTCTAGAAGAAGCCTGTTCCAGACGGAACGAATTTTTCCACTTCTGTCCATATCAGCCCCATACCAGATGCCACGACGATTCGATGAAACCTCAAAGTATCCATTCACTTGTACACTCAAACCAGTTCTTACAGGCAGAGGAAGGAAACAGAATGCCTGACCTAGCCTAAGAGCATCATTCTGTTTAAAATCACATTTCACTAGTATCAGTTCATTTGGATCTTATAAAGAAGAAACGACATAACAACAAGTATGACTGAAACTAACTCAACGAAATAGAAAAGGCATAGACAAATTTGTTATGGCAACTGACCTGTTCTGAATTATCTGTGATGCAAGCAGCAACTGATGCCCACGGCAGCAAGTGCATATCATATTCCTTAGAAGCAGTAGCTGCAAATTTGCCAATCCTACTGGATGTGGATGCCAGTGCTTGTACAAGATAAAACCTATCTGTCTTCTTCTGTGATTGGGTCCCTATCATTGCCTCCCTTACAAAGTCCACTGAATAGCAGTCCACCTGACTCTCTGTAGAATTTACCGACTTGGGAAATCTCAACACTGCCTGCCGATGCCGAACAATATCATCACTTGCAGAACTGACAGAGCACGAATAAAGCTTCCTCGGCTCAGAGTCCTGGGCGTCCCACACATACATTTCGATGCGCAAGACACTTTTGAGGAAAAGCAATGTGAAAACGCCTTCCTCATACAGTTGAAGCAACAAGGAAGAAAGGTCGTCTTCGGAATATTCTTGCCTGGAAAGCTTACTGGTCGCAGCCTGCTCCGCATTCCTCAAAGGGAACCGGAATAGAGTCCCGGAAAAGGGCGTTTTCATGTCGCAGCCAAAAGCACAGTAAGGAAAGAACTGGTCTCTATATACAGAAATGGCTGAAGAAGAAACATAGTCAATTCTCTTCCCGGGATTGGAAGCCGAAACCTTTGGAAGGAAAATGCCTTGGGGATCAAACAACACCACATATTTCCCACTCACAAACGACGGCAAATCAGTTAAATGGTACACTGAGTTGAATCCAACCCTAAAAAATCACACGAAATCAGTACACAACTCTCTTTTTCCCGCCAACACTACTATCCCTGACCTAATTAAAACCTAATGTGCCATTCATGACCGAATGTAAGTAAAGTTAGCAAGTAGAAGAGAGCTAAAGAATCAACAACTTACCCAAAGCGACCGGTCTTCGAGGCCTGGCCGTGCTTGCTGCTCCCTCCGATCCTCGAAATGCTAACGAAATCCTCCTCAGTGAAAACGGCGTCGTTATAGGCCAAGAGCGAAGGCCCCTGCCAGGGCGCCAATGTCTCCGATAGAAGGGAGTCGGAACCGTGGAGGCGGCGGTCTAGGCAGAGACGAACGACGGTGGCGCCGGCATCGTCAGCATTCTGAATCAACTCTTTGAGTACGGTGGTTCCCTCGGGGTAGTTGAGCAAAACCTCCCGGATTCGCCTGGTAAGGTCAACCTTTTGACCGAAGTCTTCTAGAAATATCGACTCCGGTGACGGAGACTCCATTGTTGGTTTAGGCTCTCTCGCCTTCTTACTTAGAAACCATCGCCTGTGGAATTTGGAATATTTATAGGGAACCTGAGAGTGAAGCAAGGTAAAGGCGGTGGCGTTCCTACTGTGAAGAGAGAATTTTGATGAAATTGGGATTAATCGACCAAGGGGGCAAAGGGGCCAGGGATTTACTATTTTCTCGCAGAAGAGATAATTTACGGGCAAAAGTAAATAATTGTATTGGAATGTTTATCAATCTTTGAGTACACCACTATACATTAGTCTTTTTCCTTTGTTCTTTTTTTTTTTTGGTCAAATAGAGCATTCATCAACACAATATATTTCAAATCAACAGAATACATCTTAAGACGTGCATAAAAAAGTAAGAGTTATAGGTTCACAAACCCGATAAATAACTGTCTCATTAACTTGCATTTATTTGTGTAAACAAAATAACAAACTGAAACTTAAAAATAACTCTAAATATTATCACAGAAAGACTAAAGATTTGTCCACTATCATTCTCCGTACTCAAGTAGTCTGCACATTTGTTATTTTGTGTCATATATAACGACATTACAACATTAGAATGTCCATGACCAAAAAAAAAGATTTTTTGAACTACTATTTACTCATGTAGGTCGGCCATATATTGTAGTTGTCATCGTTACCATACAACGAAATCAGCAAGATCATTCAATGCCTCGGTATAAGGTCAAACTACTTACGAGACATATATTTAGTTTCTTATTGTGTAAGTTTCATAATTCAATGAGTCCTTTTTAAGCAATCATCATCGAAAACTCAATACCTAAATCCCGTAAGCACCCTTAATCACACTTCCAAGCAGGCGGAACCACCAACACAAACACGAAAAAACTTGAGCATAATGCCAGTCGCAAGAACAATCCGAACATTATGCTCATACGACAGGATACGGGCACCTAGGCTGAAACGGATGTTAGCATCAATCAATCGTTCAAAAGCTCAAGCTTGAAGCAGTCCCTAAACCTGCCAATGTCACCTTGAAGTATAGAACCAGCTTAATCGGATCATTCTAATCAAAGAATGAAGAGGTGGATTTGAGTCACCAGACAATGATCAGATGAAGAAAACCGCCACTAGTACCAGTCCAAAAAAAAAAAAAAAATCTATGCTGTAGTGGGCCTAAAAGATTGAGCTTTGTTGAAGACACGCTATCTGGATGAGATGCTACAAAATACTCGGTAAACAAAATATTTTATAATAGTTGAAATGTCAAAATACAAAAATTCCACTCTCATTATACGTCATGTTCAACATCAATGAAAAACATAGATATACGCATCTAAAATAAATTAACGCAGAAAATATGCCAAATCTGTTCTGGGGAACTGCCTAATCCTCGTCATTGAAGGTGGTCTTCTTCCCTGCAGTAATACAAAAGGGTACAATGAGAAAATGAAACCTAAATCAAGGGCAACTGAATGCCAACATGAACAGCGGGGCTCTTCATGAGAAGGAAAAGTGCTACCAACCTGTTCCCGGAGTAGCTAGGCTAGGACCTCTCCCTCCACGCCTACCACCAGAATCCCTACCACCACGACGGCCACCACTATCCAAACGACCACCACCACGGCGGCCACCACTCTCATAACGACCACCTCGACGGCCACCTCGACGGCCACCATTATCAAAACGATTACCAGAAGTCCTCTCTCCAAAATCACCTTTAGGTTTGGCCGGTTGGACATTCAAATAACAGCCATTTCCAAGATCACTTTGATCAAGCTCCAAAGCTTTGCTGAAAGCATCCGCAGATGAGAAGTCCATGTAGGCCATCCTGATATTGGCAAAGACAAATTGGTTAACCCCAACACAAATTGGAAGAAAGAGGGATACAACAGCACTCCAAGAATAACGAACAAAAGAAGCACAAACCCCTTGGAGGCGCCAGTTTCATAATCTTTTGGGATGGACACCCGTGTTATCTCTCCACACGAACCAAAATGACTTTGCAGGGCACCTCGGATCTGTAATTACAAAGTTCAGAAGAATGGATGCAATAACACAAAACAGACAACAAAAGCTACAGCTTATAGTGCAATATTTACCTCGTCCTCCCCCTGGTTTGTATCAAATCCTCGTACAAAAATTGTCTGTGACTGACCTTGTCCTCCCTTCTGATATGAGTTGCTCTCTTTGCTATAATATTATCAACCAAAGGAGGAAAAACGTAAGCAATGGGACCATCGAATTATAGCTTCATAGCACCAGTTAAAGAGTGAAAATATACCCGCTGTGAGGAGTATAAGCACCCCTTTCGCCCCTTTCACGAGCCAGATCAAGTCTCACCGCACGACCCAACAAATCTGAACCATTCAACTCCAGAGCCTGCAAAAAGATGGGCTTAGTAACAAAATATGAAAAACAAAAAATACACACATCCTACTGAAACCAATCAAGACATCTGGTCTACCTTTTGGGCATCTTCTGCACTGGCAAACTCTACATGTCCATATCCCCTGAACTGACCTTCTTGATCAGAGGAGAAACGGACCTCAACAACTTCGGCAACATCCTTGAAGAATTCTTCCCTATGTAAATAAATCATAGCATTAGATCAACGCCACTAAAACCAAGTCAACTGTAGTATTCATTAAAGAACACATACACATCTCTTTGTTCAATCTTGAATGACAAATTGCCAGCAAACAAAGTCTTAGACGACGATGTTTCAGGAGTAGCAGGGGTTTTAGGCTGCGTAATAAAATTCAAAAGGTCAGAGCAAAATATGTGATATGAGATAATGCAGATAATGAAGTAGGGGAAACAGTCTATTACAGCTTTCTTTTCGGATTTTGATTGAGCATCTACCATCTCTACATCAGAGTCCTGTTCAGTGTGAACTATTAATATAGTGCAATAGGTAAACCAAAAATTGTATGGAAGAATTAAACAGTTTCAATTAGAAATTGTGAGAATACAACACAAAATCAAAAAGTATACCTTTTTCTTTGGAGTCTTTGCCTCTTCTTCTGATTCTTCATCTGAACTATCCTCATCACTCTCCTCCTCTGAACTACTTTCCTTTGGGGCAGCTTTAGCAGGGACCTTCAAACGAACCATCACATAGAAAACACAATAAACAATAGAACAGACGGGTAAAATGAAAATGCAACAGAATAAATCTAATAAAATCGACATACCTCGGCCTTTGGTTTTTTAGTTTGTGGCTCTTCATCAGAGTCACTTTCACTCTCACTCTCACTCTCACTCTTTGATGGTTGAGCTCTTTTAGCAGCAGGTTTAGCATTCTTTGGCTACAAAGAGACAAACATACAACTAATGCTTAAAACAATGAGAACTAAAACAATTTTACTCTTTATCATGCATGAAATACTATTACTTTGTAGGGCAACCAAAACAAACCTTTTCTTCCTCTGAATCATCAGATGAGTCGTCACTGGTATCCTGCTAAAAGTAATATACTTTTTTCAAAACTTTTTCCTATACTAGTTGGTAATAAAACTGGAACTAATTACTAAATTCAAAGAGCAATACAAACCAAATAAAATAATATCTATATTGCAAGTCCCACAAAGGAAACACACCTCATCATCAGAATCACCTTCAGAGCTGCTTGAATCAGGCTTCTTTGCAGCAGGAGCAACAACCTTCTTCACAGGTGCAGTAACCTTAGCAGGAGTTTCCTACAATGACAAGACAAACAGATCTGAGAAAAGACTTCCTTTTTTTTTCCTTCGGGCCAACATATCTTTTCAACAAGAAAACACAAACAAATCAAAAACAATAAAATTGGAAAAGGAAAACTAACATCATCATCCTCTGAATCATCACTAGAATCTGTATCTAAGGAGCTGGAATCCTCTTTCTTCTTGCCATTCTTAGCCACAACTTGAGGCAAATTTGTCGCTTTGGATTTAGGAACCTGAAAATAAACAGATAAACCCCATGCTTAAAAACTAGAGTTATAGAAAGCACAGGATATGAGTAGCTATATAAGATACTCACATCATCCTCATCAGAATCATCTTCTGATGAATCTGAACTGTCAGAAGACTCGGCTTTCTTAGCAACTGTCCCATTTTTTGCAGCATCTCCAGTTTTGGTAGCAGGTTTCTAATGCAATATAACAGAACAAGTATTATAAACTGAATGCACAAGTGTCTGAGACAACAAATTTTATGTACTACTCACTTCATCCTCATCAGAGTCAGACTCTGATTCAGAACTGCTGGACTCTTCCTTCTTGGCAGTACCACTCTTAGCAACTATGGCCTGCTTCTTGGGAGGAACAACAGTTTTGGTTTTAGGAGCAGGCTGAAATAAAAAAGAGAGAGACAATCAATTATAATGCTTCATGGTGTACCAAGTAACATGAAACATCGACCCAATTAAGAGAATGTCGCATTTAACATTCATGGTGAAAATATAAAACCATTCACAGCCAAATCCAAACAAAAAAGCACAATCAAATCCAGACACATAGATTTCTACGACACTGATTTTTCTTTTTCTTTTTCTTTTTTTCTAAAGAATAAGTCACAAAACAAGATGGGCCATAATACCAAATTATTTTCAAATTACTAACTGAAATTCAAACTCAATTCTTTTCATACCCACATCAACATCAGCAAAACATGCATTGTGCCAACAACCCATTTAAAATGCATGTAATAATGCAGTAAATTATGAGCAGAAATTAACATAACAAGGCATTCAAACCTTCTCATCCTCTGATGAAGAAGTGTCAGACTCCTCCTCACTACTGCTCTCTTCTTTCTTCTTCTTTTGCGGCAGCTTCGCTTCGGCCTTCTTTTTCTGGATGGCCTGCACCACACCCTCGTCTCTCTTCTGCTTCTTCGCACTCACTGCCTTCTCGATTTCATTCTCGGCTTCCCTCTTGCCTATAAACCAATAAAACACACAGAAAGTTAACACATAGCTCTCAATAAACTAAAACCCTAAAATCACACGGTAAATTTCACCCAAAAAAATAGACGATACCTTTCTTGCCAGACTTGGAGACTGGAACTGCAGCAGCAGGGGCTGCTTCAACCTGTGAGAAAATACAGAACGATTAGAAAGAAAGAAAAAAAACGACGCCATGAAAACAAAGCCAGCAGCCAAAAGAGTTAAGGGTTGGAGCGAATCATACTTTGGTGGCTGACTTCTTGCTTGACTTGCCCATTGGAGGAGTAGAATCGGTTATGGAAGAAAAGAAGGAGTGAAAAGAAGTGGAGGCTGCTCTGAAAAAACCCTAAAAGGAGGTAGGGTTTAAGAAGAGCGGTGGAAAATTGGGAATGAGAGACTCGGTTAGCGATGCTCCGTATTTATATAATTTCGAATGCGGGAGACTCGTGAGAGGGTTAGGGTTTTTGACGATGTGAGCGTGCGGGAGTTTTGAGCTCTGCACCGTTCACTCGTGTGTGATTGTATTGGACTCTTTCTTTTGTTGCTAGGGCCCGGTTGCCTTGGGCTTTACAGGTTTGATCGGGCCGGACCGGTTAAGCATTGTACCATAGAGGAGAAACATGAATACCAAAAAATAAAAGGGTCCTTGACCACCAGCCCCAAAATAGGCTAATTTTAGCCCACTTACACCACCAACAAAAAACTGTTCTCACTAACCCAAAAACATATTAAAAAGACGATTTTACCCACTAAAAATTAAAAAATTACACAATGGCAGCACTACCTCTCCTCTCTGTCTCTACAATGAGCACAGCTCTCCTAAAACTGTTTCATTCTCTCTCTCTCTCTTCCCTCGGATTCCGAACCTGACGCGTCCGAGCCCGGCGAGCTCCACGACGGAGGCTCCGGTGAGTACTCAATCATCGATGGCGCTGCAGGCTGTCGTTATCAAGTCCGGCATGACGAGGAATCGGAGAAAGATCCACCACTCACTGGATCCTTCATGGGCGGAAGACGACGTCGATTACATACGACGAAGAAGCTCCGGTTGTGGCGTTTGCTTCCGAGTCGGAGAGGAACTGGATTAATGCTAGAGCGGCAGCCGGAGTTCGAGTCCAAGTCCGGGTCGGGTCCGGAGTTCAAGCTGGAGTTCGGTGCTCTCTCTCTCTGAGTTCGACACTCTTCCTCTGTCAACGACGTCGTTCTTCTGTCTCTCTTCCCCGATCTCTGCCTCAGATCTCTCTCTCTCTTCTGTCTCTTTCCCCGATCTCCACCTCCGATCTTTCTCTCTCTCTGATCTCTAACTCCGGCGCGGCGTCGAAACAGGATTTAGGTCGAGGAGATGAGCAGGACAGGTCCACGTCGTCGAAAGTCCGGTGGTGGACTAGTGGTTGTCGTCGAAACACGGGCAGAAGCACAACATCTCTCACCGGAAGATTCCGATTCCGGTTTCAGATGGTTTCACCTTCGACAGCCAAAGATCAACTGACATCATCAACGTCGATTATCCTCCAGTGCTCGACGCAGGTTGTGGCAGAGAAGAAAGATGATTGGGTGCCCAAAGCATCTTCCTCGAGCATTCCTTCGTCTGAAACTCCTTCAGAGTCGCCGGCGATGTTCTCATCGAGCAGTAGCCCACCAAGTCCGACGCCGGCAGGTTTGTCGCCTGAGGGTGCTTTGGTCTTGGGTGACCAGAGCATTCTCTGGGTGCCCAAATCTTTTTCTTTTTCTTTTTGTAAACTGTGGGAAGAAATCCGAGAAGGAAAGGAAAAAAAAAAAGAAAAAAAGTTGTATTGGGGGCAAATCAAAATGGTGCTACTTCTATTTTGCAACAGAAGGCCCGAAAGGAAAGAAAACAGGAAAAATAATATTTTATTGCTCCCCAATAGACGTCTATTGGGGAGCAATAGACATTTGAATTAATGTAATCTACTCGTTTTTTTGCTTAATCAAAGTTTTATTTATCTAATTTTAGGAAGATTAGTTCTCATTTTGGCTATCAAAAGTTCTATTGGGGGGCAATAGACGTTTTGAATTGATGTAATCTCCTTGTTTTTTTTTCTGTAATCAAAGTTTTATTTGTCTAAATTTAGGGAGATTAGTTCCCATTCTGGCAACTGAAAGTCCTATTGGGGGGCAATAGGCTTCTATTGGGGGGCAATACATGGTTGATAGTCGTCTATTGGGGGGCAATAGAGGTTTATTGCCCATCTACTAGGGGGCAATAGATGTCTATTGGGGGCAAAAAAACTTTCCGGTGAGATTTTCAGCAAATTCCGGTGGGCGGCAGTAGGTGACTGAAATCCGACGACCGGTGACCGGTGACACGATTCCGGCGAAAGTTGGCCGGAATCCAGCGGCAGGTGACCGGATTCTGGCGGCCGATGACGGGCTCCGGCGAAGTCTCCCATGGTTTCTCTCTCTTCTATTTTTTCTCTTTCTCTCTCTAAGTAACAAGGGGGTGAGGGTAAAATGGTATTAAAAAAAAAATTAAAAACAAAAAAAAAGGTATTATGGAAGACTCCCTTAGAGTGTATTGGGTAAGAGAGAATTAAAAAAACTTAATGGGGTAAGTGGGAAAAAAATCCCTAGAAATGGGGTAAATTGACAAAATCCCAAAATAAAAATTTGTTATTGCTTAAATAAACGGGAGAGGATCCTCTCCTGAGCTTCTTATCTAGCTGAGCTTCCTGAGCTTTCTATCACAAAGTGACACGTGTGCATAATTACATCTAATGGCTCATATTGACTCTCACACTATTTTTACTGTTTTTTAAATCCTCGGGCTAAAAAAGTCAAGACTCTCTCTCTCATCTTTTCTCTAGAACTCCATCCAGGCTGATCTCCCCTGATTCTCTTCACAAACTCCGCCCTCTACATCGCTCTGTACCACAAGAAAAATTAGCTGCCAAATCGAAACTCGCTTCAGATAGGCTTTAAGAAGCAATCACAGGTCTCTCATCCTCCATCACAATAGATGCTCTTTTTTCTTTTTTGGCAGATCTCTCTCGAGTTTTTCTATTGGAACCTCCAAATTTACTCACTTGACCTCTATGCTTTTTACACCTCCTATCAAATTTTCAAATACTAAATTTACTCATTAAACCCCACTAAAGTTCCTCAAATAACCTTACTCATATAATTTACAAACAAACTAAGATCTTTATAATAAAAAACTTAGTTATTTCAATGATTTAATTACTTTATAAATCTTAATTACATCTCCATTCCTTAATCAGACAACATAAATCTCTTATCCAATAAAAAAAAATCAAACACAAGGTATTGATTTTTAAAAATTAATTTAAAAAATAACATTGAACTATTATGTGATTTTTTCATTTACTTTTTCTTTTTTAGCTGTGCAAAAAAAAAAAATAGATTAATCATTTTTACTTAATGTTTCTCTATTTTTTGTACCTCGTGATTAATTATTTAAATATTTATTTATTTATTTTTATTTGCTAGCTCTATTTTTCTTCTTCTTCTTTTTGCAAATATAATGGATAGATTTAGATTTAGGTCATAATACAATTTATTTTGTTCTCCCTGACCAATATGCGTTCAATATGCATATCATACATTTTTAATTTTTTATCTTAATCATAGTTTTATTTCTTATTAAATATATATGAATGCTTTAATGAGCATGTAGTGAAATTGGAAAATGAAAATAGATAGGGAAAATAATAAAGAATGAAATCTAATATTATTGAATTAAAAATATAACAATTTTTTGGGTATAATTATTGTCCTTAATAGTCATTTTATAGTAGGTTATATATGTCATTTAATAATTCATAATAGAGTGAGATCAAGTGAGCAGATTTGGAGGTCCCAATAGAAACTCTCATCTCTCTCCCCCTCTCTAATGGAATGAAATGAGCTTTCTTATGCTTCAATTTCATCATCATCTGTTTTTCGAGATGGGTAGGCTATGAATTTACAACCCCTTTTGACTATTAAACAACAATTAAACATCAAATCAGAATAACAAAGAATGAAAGCTTTCTGGGCATCAACAAATTCTGGGTTTTCATGACCTCTGAGCAGTTCTTCAAATTGTGGATAATTTATTCTTTTTGGTAACTGGATGATTTGATGAATTGAATTAGTTTAGGATCAAGGTTTTGAAATGTCAGACATCTTTCTTCCTCAATTACATCATTTGGGGATGGAAAGCAAACTCTGAAATTCAATTATTTTTGGGTAAAGGAAAATCTAAATTTTTATATTTGTGCCTGTGGTGATTGGAAAATCTGAACTCTGTTGAGTCTTGTGAAACAAACTTGGGTGAGTTGAATTTGAATGTATTGAAAGGTGTAGAGAAAGATAAGTATGTCGAAGAAGAGACCATTGTGCATTGAAGTTTCAAGAAATTGGAAGAATTGGATATTGAGGGTAACAAGAATCAGAGTAATGGTCTTGGTGATGTGGAAACTGAAGGAACCAGATCTGGAAAAATAAGAAGATTGAGATGGAAGAGAGAGAGAGAGAGAGAGAGAGAGAGAGAACAGGCGGAAGAAGAAAATAAGCAATGGAAATATGTTGGTCTCATTTCAGCCATTAGATGTAATTATGCACACGTGTCACTTTGTGGTAGAAAGCTCAGCTAGATAAGAAGCTCAGGAGAGGATCCTCTCCCTAAATAAACTGGGACTGAGTGGTTACAAACAAAATGCTCTGCAGCGGTTACAAAGGAATAGAAGCGGTTTTCGTGCTTGGAGGTTTATGAGGTTGTGTTGCTCCGTCCGGCGACCCGTCTCTGTGACGTGGTCGTCGGACTCGTCGATGTAGTAGGTTTCGGTTGTCAGCCCATAAGTAAAGGCCGGATTCTGAGTGGCGACAGGGACCAGAATAAGCGGAGTTGGAACACGGTGTTATGGAGGCCATGTCTGCAACCTCTAACGTGGGTCACCCAGGCCGGCATCCCACCCTTCCCGGGACTTTGGCGGTCTGGTGCAGGACTGCGTTCCGGATCTACCTGGCTACTGGGCACCATGGAGGACCACCGTGTTTGGAGATCTTTGGCGTTCTTATTTCAACGTCAGTGTTCACAGGATCACCGACTGGTCCAGCCACTGATGCCTGTCGCGACAATTTGGCGGCATGATTCATCGGCGATGGTGGTTCGTCTCAGAGGGGACGCGAAGGAGATAACTGCCGGATCCGGGTCGTGGAGTTGTCCTGCGGGTTTGGGCCTCTTATGTGACTATGGGCCTGTCAGACGGCTTTGGTCCAACATTGTGATTTTGGGCCTTTGCTTGTGGTTCTGTCCTAGGTATTAAGTCTTCCTTTTAGTATGTTTCAATTATAGGTGTGTTTTAGGAAAAATTTCACAAATAGTCACTTAACTATAACTCATTCGACACTTTGGTCAGTGAAGTTTCAAATATATCACTTTGGTCACTCAACTATTACATTGTCAATCACTTAAGTCACCCATTGAAACTTCAATGACCAATGTGTCGAATGAGTCATAGTTGAGTGACCATTTGTGGAATTCTCCTTGTGTTTTATATACAATAAATCTTTGCCGACCCTTGGTAAGGACATGTGGTGTGCTTCGTCCTTGTCTACATACTCAGTATGTCTTGTCTGCCCTAGCGAGGCGGGGAATCATGCATTGGTTGCAACCTCCTGGTGGTAGGATGAAACGACGTGTCGTCGGTATTATTCCTGATCAGCAGCATGTTGGGAAAGCTACTTATCTATTGGTATTATGGCACTACTTTATCTTTCCGATTTGCCACCGTTATCGTAAAACAAATGGAGTAGTCGGTATGACACTCTTTGCTATCAGGTGCATGTTTGAATACATTGTAGTTGTAGAGACTGTTGGTATTATTCCGGAGTTTCTCTTGATATGTATTGTAATGAGAGGTTTAGGCATCATGTCCCTCCCTATGTATTCATCTGTTTCATTAGTACAGGCCTGAGGACAGCCGCACTGCCTTTATTTCAAAAAAAAATAAAAAATATGAGTGTCAACAATCACATGATGTGATGAGTATTAATATAATCACCAAAGCCATTTGTGAGGTATTCATCCAATGTCATAGTTTTCGTGTAACACATATGGTGCTCGGTATGCTACATTCTACATATGTCATTATGATTATATATGAAGATTAAATAAACAACCATTTTGTCATTTCCGATAATCATCAAACGAACTGAAATATCTTAGAAGTCACTAATCTTTCTCTTAAATATGCAAGAATCAGATGGGATTTAGTGGAACTAACTTCAACATAGTGAGGCCGGTGAGCTGAAGCCCTAGTGGCTAGGTTATTTGGATGAACCGATAATGTTGATATCACATGTTCAGATCGTGCTAACACATATGAAAGTAAGAGACCGAACGGTGTATGATGCATCATGCGACTTGGTTGAACTAATTAACGTACAAAATTATGACACAATCAAGTTCTAGGATTATAGTAGCATTATGTCTCTCTCTATGTTCAAGTTTTTTTTTTAATCAATTATGCTCGAGTTTTTTTTTTTTTTTTTTTTCAGAAAACACAATTTTTCCCCATCTCAAGATGACGCCTAGTTTGATAGAGTCCAAATTTTGATTTGTAATCACTTTTCTTAAGCTTGAATCACTTGTTGGAACATAGATCACAATCATATATATAGGGAAGATGATGACTAATAAGTTAATTTTAGCGTATTCATAGATATAAGTGGTATTTAGAATCAAGTCCCCAAAGGCCCAAACCCACAAGTCCAGAGTGAGAGAGAGAAATACAGAGTCGCACATGCTGGTAAAGTCCCTTTGTATCATATTCATTGTGCCCAAATTTATATTCATTAATACATCAACAAAATTTAGGGAGGTAAACCCTAACTGTAATACGGGTAAAATAACTAAACAGTGTTTTATTAAAACAGTAACGCTATTAACTTAGGTTACAAGAATGAAAATTGAAAGGAGATTTCTATAGAACTAATTAGGCCTGTTCATCACCCGCTCAAAAAGGATGACGGCCTCCTAACGTTTTCCTAAGCCATCAAAGTTGGGCGGTTTTCTATCGGTTTTCTTTCCCCTCCAAGAATATATAAAGAAAGAAAGAGCTGCTTCCAAAGTTGGGCTCCTTCATTTTCTCCACGAATTACGAATAGATAATGGGGGAAAGACTTAAAAGTCGGGCCTTTCCTTTTCTTTCTCACTAAGACTATAGAAAGAAAATATTCGGGTTTTAACCTTGTAAGAGCAGTTTCAAAAACCAAATGGTGATTTTCTCCTGCTTCCGCCTTCACCGTATTGCTCATTCCATTTCCTAAGCTCGTTCATGCTTGCAGCATCATATGACACAGATGGCCCAACCTACACAATCGAGTCCCAAATAAAAAATGACATTTCAGTATTAAATATTGCCTGCAAATTTTCAGACACAAAAATCCAAGTATACTACGGCCAAGGCCAAGGTAAATTCATTGAAGAACATATAAAGAAACATACGAAGTGATTTGAGGAAGAGATATATCTAAAGATTCAGACTTCTAAATGGATAGCTCCATCCTAATTTCAAATAATGATCCGTATCCAAATTAGATAGCAATGAACCGTAGAGGTCAATATTTACTCCATAACAGAAGTTCAAGAGCCTTCCTTTACAGCCCCATATTAGGAGGGGAAAATCGCAATTATAAGTCAACTTTGAGGTGACATCACAAGGCAACACATATCCCTGAAGTGGACTCTATAAATGGGTAGAGTTTTGGAGTGATAATTTTTATCCTTGTTAGGAAGAATTCTCACTTAATGAGAGGTGGAGGTACTTTGCGCGAAGGTTTCACAGGATAAATTCTTCTACAGAACATCAGAACACCTTTCTTTTTATGCATAAATGTCAGAGGACAACATATTCTGGACATGAGTATAACAAAATCGTCGTATAAACAGTGTCTTTCGTTATAACTCAAAGATGGCACCTACTAAATGGGAAGGAATAACAAAATCACAATAACTTGAGTTTTTTACCTTGGCTTTTGATTGAATAAAGTCATCTAAATTAAGTCGCCTTAAAGGTGGAGATAAATCACTTTTGCTGTCCTGTACAGAATATAACAAATCGCAAAATTAGGAACCACTGAAATTAGTATGCAAACTAGGACTTTATATGTAATCAACCCCATACAAGATGGCATTTTAAAGGCTGTATATTAAAATATGAACTGGAACATCTTGTCTGGCCTAATGCCCACTAAAAACATTTGTACCTTGGTTTCTTCTTCTAATAGTTCCTGGACAGGCCTATATGCAGCAGCAATACAGAGGTTCTGCAAAACAGTATTGTAAGTATCGAATACACAAGTAATCTCCATGTTTAACAGCAGTCTATATACCTTCAAATCACTGCCAGAGTATCCCTCGGTTGCCTCTGAAAGTTTATCAAATTGGAAACCAGGTTCTAGATTCTCTTGAGCAAGAAAGATACTCAAAATCTTCTTGCGATTTTCAACATCTGGTAAATCAACATATATCCTACAATGAAACCAAACATAAAGGATTCACAAAATGCATTAAAAAAACAAAACATATTTATATAAACAGTAAGTACCTTACAACCTAAGAGTTAGTGAGATTTCACAAAACCATCATAACCAATGAGGAAAGTCTATTTAATTTTTTTTTTCAAGAATCAGACCTTCTTGGTAAGCGACGAATAACAGCATCATCAAGGTCAAATGGCCGATTTGTGGCTCCGAGAATAAGAATTCTTTGACTGTCTTTGGATCGCAATCCATCCCAAGCTGCCATGAACTCATTTCTCATTCTTCTAGTTGCCTCATGCTCAAAAGAACCACCACGAGCACCAAGCAAACTATCAACCTACAATATAGAATAGCAGACAGAGAACCTGACACGTTAAGCAAAGTAGAAATTTAGGAGCCTAAAAAAAAAATTTCTTTTTTACTTTCCAAACAAAACACTTAGACCTCAATCCATCCCAGCCTTCTTGTTTAAATATATATATATATATATATATGTATATATAATTATATATAGATAACACGGTTGTGTCTTTTCCACAACCATTTACATTTCAATTTATGATAGGGTTTTGTGCGAAGCTCTACTCAGTATACAGTTGGAAATAGCGCTAGCACTATAGTTCTTACTTCTTAATATAGTATGTAAAATTTTGCTGTCTGCCTGGACTAAGAATCTAAAAGAAAGTGAACATATAAAGGTAACCATTGACCATATTTACTGAGCGATGTACAATCTCCACATTATGTCTACATTATAAGGAGACGGAACTATTTAATTGTACATTATTTAACATTTTCAAAATTCAATTTTATTTCATGAGATAGAAAAGTTCACCTCATCGACAAATATAATGACGGGAGCAAGCTTGCTGGCAAAAGAGAAGAGAGCTTTGGTCAGCTTTTCAGCATCTCCAAACCACTGTATCAATAAAATTTACAAAGATGTGAATATCTCTCAGGAAAAAAGCACTATAAAGCTTGCTGGCAAAAGAGAAGAGAGCTTTGGTCAGCTTTTCAGCATCTCCAAACCACTGTATCAATAAAATTTACAAAGATGTGAATATCTCTCAGGAAAAAAGCACTATAAAGCAGCTTATAATTTTCTAGCAACTTCAGCACAAAATCAGCCCACTTCCTTCTCAAATCCATATTCATGATCTTGGACAGGTCCAAATATCAGTAATATAACTAGGATGAAACGTTTAGAACTTAGAAGAGGTCGATGATTGCCAATGGTAGCTTGTGAATCAGAGAAGCATTTCACAGCAAAAGTAACAGTCACAAAGAGAAAGAATATCATATCACATACAATTGATCATGAAAATGCATATTTGTCTGTATCAAAAAATTAAACCATCTAGATCTAGAATACTGGAAAGCATACCTTTGATGTTAGAGTTGAACCGGTAATGCTGATAAAGTTTGCCCCAGCTTCTGTTGCAAGTGCCTTCGCAAGAAGGGTCTTCCCAGTTCCAGGAGGACCAAAAAGTAATATCCCTTTGCAAGGCTGACCAAGGCTTGATATCATCAGATATTTACTTACTCATAAAAAAAAATGACCAATGAACAAAGTTAAAATCATTACCCGCAACAAGTTTCCACGAGAGAAAAGCTCTGGTCTTCTCATTGGAAGAATGACTAGTTCATTCAAAGCCTTCTTCACCTCCTCCAGAGCACCTACATCATCAAACCTGACACCAATTTCACCAGGAGGTACAACTGCTGAAACAAAGTTACTCTCATATTCATCCTTCGCAAGGTTCTGCAATAGTTTGTATAGGTTAAGATTAAGTAGGGGTTGGAAATATCAATTTCCATTTAATTTGAGTACAAAATAATAGCATAGACATGCCTTCAAATTTTGAGAGGGTTTCCGAGACAAACTTTCTTGCTCCTTCAAACGTGAAATTGCTACTTCAAGGCTTTACAGAAACAACAACAGTGAGCAATGTTAGGTGATATAAAGCGGTATAAAGCGGGAACATACAATATACAAATATTAAGACAAGTACCTTTCACGAGGAAGCTGCAGTCTGTCACCTTTAACGGAAGGAACAAGACAAGATGATAAGTAATGGCTTTTAGCCCAGCCAACTACTTTCTCAGCTTCTGGAGGATATACAAGTCGAATTAATTAGTAACTACCAAGTGGTCAGTACAAAATCAAATATATAACTGAAGCATTGACAAACATTCTGCGTGTCATATCCATCTACCACCCTAGCCACGAGTCCACTACTACAGGATAGACTCAAGATCCTTAAGTCCATCACTATGGAACAAAGAACCAGTTGGTGCACTTCGGGAATGACCTAATCTGAACACATGCAGCCTTGTGCAGACCCCTTAACAATTCAATAATCACTGCTTTGGGGGATAAGATACTAAGACTATATTGACAAAGCGTCACTGGCCCTGCAACCCAGCATTATTTCCTAGATTAATTCACCGCCTAAATAAGTTACATTCAATTTCTTAATTACGCATTTGTATCTTTATTTATATCTCCCTACATTTGAACTTTATCCTACTCGCTGATTTTTATATTTCTTAAGGAAAAAGGTGCCACTATCTAACATGAAAATTAGCAACGTTGAACATCATGTTTGTTCAGTTTCTTACTTCGCTTTGTCAAGATCACACCATCAGTATCTACTTGCAATAGGTCCATGCATGATAGCTCATGTTCCTCGAGAACCTGGAATGCAGTAGTTCATAAATTAATCTAATAGGCCAAAGATGTTCAAGGCAATCCCTCCACCCATCCCCACCTCACTGACTAGTAGTATGATTCAAAAGAAGAAATAGGTGTATAATACAAGAAACAACTTAAACTACAAAATACCTTTACCGATATAGCAGATAAATTTCTGCAGTAGAAATTACCTTATGTAATTCATTCAAATTGCTCCTTGACAACACAATTCTCCCATCTTCTTCAATCTGTTTATTGAATGTCCGAAGTACCTCTTCTTCCTGCAAAAGAAAAGAAAACATGAGAAAATAAATAAAATGAGATGTGAAACCACCAATAACAAAGAACTAAATGTGCATGCACATTGCTATATGTCTAAAGTATGTACGCATGGTCATCTATAATTGATCTAATGCTAAGCATCACAAATGTCAAGACAAACTACCAACTAAACTATGCATAAAGTATAACACTTATACAGAGGAAGTACAATCTTGTATGCAAAGCTATATCCAACATGAAACAAAGGAGGTAACACAATCACTATAAACCACTCTGAAATATCAGAAATGTTAAGATATAGAAAATATGATTGACACATGAGCTCATAGGTTCTAGAGATCACGAGAAAAGTCTGGAAGAACAATATTTATATTTAAATATATGGGGAAAAAAATCAGCATGAAGAATTAAAATCCAGGCATGTAATGTTCTTGCAGTCATAAATAAAGTATAGGTCTATAGGAGGAAGTACAACATTTCAACATATACCTTTGGGGGATGTATGCAGAACACATTTGAGAAGAGCTTATATATTTCATCCTCATCAGATCGCTTTGTTGCCTTAAGTCCCTCAGTAAGACGCTTAAGAGAAACAGGCTGGAAACAGAAACAATGGCACAACGACATTACATAGAGGAAATATCACTTGGCACAAAATTTGGTGTTTGTCACTGTGTGTTTGTGTGTTTGTCAACTGTCTTGTGCTCCTAAAGAATAGAGAGGAATTACCAGCTTTGCAAGACGACCAAAATTTGGTAGTATCATCGTCTGTTACAGAAAGTAAGTTGCAGAGGAAAAGAGAAGCGAAAAGGTGTCAGCTGAAAAATAATTCCCAACACTTGATAACTGAAAAATAATTCCCAACACTTACAAATTTCTCTTTCTCCTTTGACTCGGATTCAGTTTTGTTCTGTCCACAGATTAAAACAACAGGACCTGATAACTGGTCAAAAATTTCTTGCACCTTATTGACAAAGTCCTTCCTGTTTGACTTGGGAACTGCCCTAGACAACCATTGAGAAGAGTCTGGAAAATAGACAATAAGAGGTTGCTTGGCATGCAATACCTGCAAGCAATGAATATTCAGATTAATCCATACAGATGAATGACCTTAAGCATCAGAACACAAACATTTTATTTCTCTTTTTAATATGATATCTTAGCTGTGCCATACCTCACGTAGGGCCTCCATTGCAATATAACAATCCTCAGTCTGAGTCTCATCAACATGCTCGACATGATTTGCTGTACGTAAGAAAGAAAAATCACTACCAGGATTGCAATTAACATTCTAGAATGGTACATCATGCTAAAAGTAAATCTAATTATTTAGTGACCTGCTTTGCAATCTAATTCAGCCATTTAGCTAAATTATCGACATCATTATCTGAGGTATCCCTTATTATGTTAGTATTAGCATTTTATGGATGAAACACACAATTGAACAATAATGCAAAAAGCACAAGATTGAGTCAAAGACAAAAGAAACCAGCACAACATAATCCCCACTGACTAGATATACTAATCAGTTAAATTTGAACTTTTAAGGAAGGTTACAAAATATTTAAAATTCTTCATCCATGTGGAATTGTACCATGTATCCAATAAACTGGTGGGTTTGCAGGCTGGTCTTCTCCTTTCTCCTCTTTATCCACATCACTTCCTGTGTCATCATTTATATCCAATATAACAGCAATTCGATCTCCGCTCACCTCATATACCTCCCCACGTTGACCATTCGGTAAAGGCCTGCATAGATGTTAAATTCATTCAGAGACAGAACGGTAACAAAATTCGAGAATCATGGATGTACACAAACATTAACTGATGCACAAAATGTAACGATTAACAATATGACTGAAACCACTATGAATATTTTCTCATAGCAACTGGGAAAGATGGAAAAGCAACTTCTTGGACTATACAGTCTAGAAGAGTCTCCAATTTCGGACAGAACAAAAGCAACTCCATGCCAGAGAAAAGCAGCACACATACAACAACAACAACAACAAAAAAGAGAAAGAAGATAATATTTAACCACTAAGAGAGTGCCTAAGGACAGCATATCAAGTATTTCGAGCAATGTACAAACAAGCCCTAGAAGGGCACAAATATTAAGTTTGACAACCAATAATGTCTTTTGGAATTATTTAAACAGAGTAACCCTGGACACTTGAATGGTGACAGTGGACCATGATAAGACTATAGAGCACGGAGAAACTAATCCTCAAACTAGGGTCCTAAGGAGAAGAAAAAAAAATACACCAAAAAACAACTGCAAGGAAAAGGACATCTAAGAGTTTCTTTTTTACTGTATTTCTTCGCTTATACGTTGACAACTTACCAACCCACCTGCCACGAAAAATGGTATATGCTTTCCTTGGACCATCAGATGTTGATATTTTCCCCAATATGATCCTGTATTGCATTATATGTGTCAATGTCAGGTGACGGCGGAGTCAGAGTTCATATGTGGGGATGAGATCATGCTAAAAGGTTTCTGAAAGACAGACCATAGATATGATATTCCGGGCAGTATGCGTGTAAGTTATCAATATATAAGACCTGCAAAGTGGTGTCTAAACACTCTTCCTTTAGATTTTGGCCAAAAGATCTAGGCAGTAACATACACTTGCGGTATGATATACAAATTCCTCGGGAATGCAAATTTACTACTCCCCACCCCAAACCCCCCCCTCCCCCAACACACACACACAAAAAAGCCTTTAAAATGAATTAACAAAGTTAAGAATCCTTTTATGCCTAGACCCTGATTTTATCCTTTTAAAAATGAGCCACTCTTGATTACACAACAATATTCATATTCATGGTAGAACCTCTAAGGTGCAAAAGGAACATGCATTTCTGGAGGCCGGCTGCACTGCTATAAGCCTGGAAAACACGTCACCAGTAAATAGAAATGCCTACTGTTTTTCAAGAGGTTTTACTAGAAAAATATCTTGAGTCAATCAGAAATTTCAGAACAACTAGTAGGTCTAGTAAAATTTCAGAAAATATATTAACCTCCCTTGCAGAATCAAGTCTATGATCATGATACATTAGTATATTTTTCTCCTGGTCATTTCCTGACATAACTGAATCCTGCATTGGTCGAAATGACCAATTCATTTTTAAGGCTGGATTACGTTTAGATGGATATCATGGAAAGGGCTCACTCTGTAATCATCTGGCATAAATATTTGTCTCCCACCAGAAAACACACAAAAAACACATCATTCAACAAAAGAAAAAAATACGGGTTATACAATACAACAGAAAAATAAAATCATCATACAGATATAAGTTTCACTGACCACAAAATGGAGAGAAAGCCACATTCATAAATTAAAAGATGCACTTTAATTTCACGAGTTCTCAATATTCTAAACTATCGTTGTTATCCATTATATTGCAAACTATAGAAAACTAAAAAATCATATGAACACAATACGAAACAAGCAGATGCAAGAAATAATTCACAACCTGTTATCAGCTTCAACACGTAAAGTAGGCCCAATATACTTCACCCGATCACCTGGAAAAAATATGAGAAAGAAAGAAACTTATTAATAAGAAGGTTGCCCAATAAAGAATGAGAATCGAAAAAGTACACATGTGGAAGAATACAACATGTGCACACACAGGAATAAGAAATGTAACCTCTTATATCTTTTAAAGGTAGAAATTGCAAAACATACAATCTGCAAAATAAAATAGGTAGGAATGTAAATATGAACCTTTCTTCAGTGGTCGTTTGGATTCTTTGGATTTATCGGTAGGCTCAGCAGCTTCTGACTTTGAGGACTCAGATTCAACATTAGTTTCCCCAGATACCATCTGCCCCATATGAATACATAAAATCAGACAACTAGACAACATTATGAAAAGTGCTTGAAGCAACCCTAAATATTAATGCAAGTGCACCATGCCTAGCAGATGTCACCATCAAGACATTTCTTCTTCATTTGTTGTTTTTTGTTTTTTGTTTTTAATTCTAAACAGAGGGACAAAACCTGCATCATATTCCAGAAATTGTACTTACCTATTAAAAGTTAAGCATCAAGGGACCACTATCCAAAAAATAAGTTCACATACTCAAACAGTTGAACTGACATAAGCATTCAGCAATGGAACTGAGAGACCATCTTTTGGAACCAAGAAATTGTAAATAACAGAAAACATTTCTAAATATTTGTAGTTCAATTATTTATATTAGGGTTTATACTTTTTAGCAGAAACAATAACCTTTCATTAAATTGTACCAGAATTGATATTCCAACATCTCAAACTCAACAACATGGTTATTTCCTCAATATACCTCTAATAACTACAAGCACCCACAGTCATACACTATCACAAGGACATAATCATATCACACGATGTGATTCTATCATACCATGTGACTCTAGTTCAAATCAAATCTGTACACAGAAATTCTTTTTCAATAAGTCCAAAATATTCCAACACTAGATATTTTAAGTCCCCATAATATGCTTAGGGTGGAAAGTTATAAACAAAGACAATCCTGGTGCTTCAAAAAATCACACCTTAGAAAATTGTTCAAGAGGAACAAGCTTCTTGAGGGCTGCTTCAGCCTTTGCATGCACATCAACTTCATCTTTATCACTACAATCTGACTTTGCCTCATTACTACTAGTCCATTCTTCTTCATTACTCGCATCATTCTCATCATCAATCTCTGACTCTGAAGTACACTCCTCCACACCATCATCCTCTGATTCAGACTCCGTTTGACAATCATCACCAAAATCCTACACCATACACAAATATAACTTTATGAATCTTACTTTATGAGTATAATATATATTCAACACTCAATTTAAATTAAATCTTACATAAGGAGCAAGAACACTGCTGTCAAGCACGAGTAGTGGAACTTGAAGATCTCGCGCAAGAGCTCTAACTAATCTTTCACGGTAAAGCTCAGTGCCTGTAGATGATGATATAAAGCAGATAATCAAGACATTGTCAGTAGGAAAATTTTGAAATACACGAAGAGTGTAATTATTAAATTTTGTAGGACCTGTAACCAACCTGGAGCACTCTGAAGCAGTATTCTCCCACTTGAAGATGTCAAACGAGAACCATAAGTAGAAGTGAACTTTTTGTGTTTCAAATGAGCAGCAGCACATTCCACCAAAAGATTTTTGGTGGGTTCACTGTAGGAGAAAATAACATCTATAAATATTCTGACAAGTAGCAAGCAAGAGATAATAAGACAACAATAGAAAACATTAACGAAAAGAAATTACTCGATATAGTAAGGAAACGTCTCCCATGAAACAGTTATCTTCTCCCATGGAACAACCCTCCATAGAAACTCATTTTTGAACTTCTCTCGTCTAGTCAAAAAAGGTGATTCTTTCTTTTTACTCTCAATGGTAAGTTTGTGACTATTAAGCCATTCCGTTTGATCTTGCTCCCCAAGTAGAGCGTGTGCATCAGAAGGCCTAACATCTTTCCTAGCCTTTTCTTGCCAAGTCTTTTCTTTATCAAAGTTAGCACCATCTTTCACTGGTAACTGTTTACCCTCATTTGCATTACTTCCATCGCCTTCTGAGCTGTAGAAGCGTAACTGACTACCCTTCAAACACGTATTAGACCTCACTTGCAAAACAGTGCAACTATTAGCAGATACACCACTTCGCGATGAGAACGAATCTATGAGACGGCTTCTAATAAAACTAGCATCTGAGTAGTAGTTTGCAGGAACTGTAATACGTCCCAACGATTGAGAAGAACCATGATGAACGTAGCTTGGCTTTATAGAATTGGACAGTTGAAGCATCCATCTCTGATTTCTGCACTTTATTCTCCTAGCATACATCATCACCTCTTATTCCAGAACTTCAGTCTGCAGCAAAGCATGCTTTGATCAGTTTACTATTGATTTGCACATTCATGATCGAAACGAGGATTAAAATACATGTAGCATAATAACTTGGTGCATTGCATGAACTTTCTGCTATTTGATCCCTTTTAAAACCTTTTTACTTGAACACATTACAATTCCATGATATAAAATACTCTTCCTAAAAAAAGTTAATGGTTCATTTCATACATCATTTGCTTTTTGCCCTATTAACTTGGGCAATATTGGATTCAAAATCAAGCTGTGCTTGTATTTCGGCTATATGCAAAAAAAGAGAAGAACAAAACGCAAGCGTTTTATGTATGCCTGACATCTCCTAGGGGCTGCTTGCAGCTTCAGTGCAACTAACAGACACAAACAGAGATTCTGAAACCCGACATTCGGTTCTTCCTCGGATGAAACTACTGAGGAAGCTGGACATGAATACGAGAAAGGTGCGCGAGTGCAGAGAGAGATGGAGATACCTTGTATTATAAGTCGGTGCAAACCCTAGATTGGTCGGGCGTCCATAAGAGAGAGGAAGAGAAAGACAGAGACGGTAAAAGAGGAAGCGAAAGATGGTCCGAGGCGACCGTTTTGAGTGAGAAAAAGAGAAGGAGAGGGTGAGATAAGATCCAGCTCCTTCTCTCTCTCTCTCTTTCTAACTGGTCTGGGCTCCTACGAAAGGAAGGTGTTACTGTGCGTCCGTGCGCGCCTTGTTAAAGGTTGGTGAGTTTTTTAAGTGTCCATTCTAGGTTTGATACTTTGGTTCTAAGGAATATCAGAAATGGGCCTTGTGCTTTTCTTTTTGTGTGTACAAACTTCATGGGCCAGCTCTTGAGGTCAATGTGCAGCCATTTAGCTCATGGTCTATGTATATTTTTTATTTTAGTTTTTAAATCTAATAAAAAAGAAGTGAATAATGTCTAATAAGTCCAGTACTATTTAATCTAGTAGTATAGTCTCTCATTCGTAAGTGGGAGATTGTGAGTTCGACTCCCAAAAAACTAGTTGTAGTATTTGAATTGTTTATCTAATAAAAAATAATAATAATAAAAATAAAAAATAAAAAACTAAAGAGATGAGCTTAGTCACTTCAGCTAGAAATGAGAGAGAAGAAAGAATGCAAATCTTATCACAAACTCCATTATAGTGATTTAAGACATTTCAGGAGAGTGGTTGCAATGCTAGATTCACTCGTTATATCTCATAGTTGAAATCAATAGTGTAGAGTGCATGCTTTATTGGTGATTCATAAGAAAATGGGTTGATACATAGGGTTGAATTAACTTAACCGATACAGTGAGTTCATGATGCTATTTGTATTCGTCCTCTACAATGTCCACCGCGAGATTAATTTGGAAACATACCAGGAATGTGCAAGACCAAGCAATTTTTATTGGAAGCATTCATCTGATGAATTTCTCCGAAACTTTTATAGTAAATTGAATATGCAAAATGTTGATCAATTATTACCAATATTCTAAAAATCGGCCTAGGCTCTAGGCGCCAGTGTACCGTTCCGATTTTGGCCTGGGCGAAGTCCTTAGGCGTTGAGTCTCCAGGCGGCCGCCTAGGCGGACTAGGCGGGGTAGGCGGACTAGGTGCTGGGCGTTGAGAAGTCGCATCTCTCCTCTCTCTCTCTCGTTTCTGACGTTGATGCTTAATAACTTGAAGATTTCTCTCTCATCTCGTCGTGCACTTGATGATTTGGTAGTTTTCTTTAACTTTCTCTATGGGGGAGATGAAAGGAGATTCGATGACCCCTCATAAAGGAGGGAGGAAAAGGGCCATATATTCTGAATACATTGAGAGAGGGAGAGAGAGAGAGAGAGAGAGAGAGAGAGAGAGAGAGAGAGAGAGAGAGAGAGAGATTTGCAGAAAACTGGAGGTGATAGAAAATGAAAACATGATTAAACGTGAAAGGTGACGTCAATTGCTTGGTATTAAGTGGTTTGGTCAAAGTTGACCACTACAACTTAAATTAATAGTTTTTCTGATAAAGTTTAGGATAAAATGTCTATTTATATAATCTAATTAGTATTTTAAACTATTTAATGGGTGGGTTTAGTGTTTTGAATATAATTATGTAATAAAAAATTATCAACAATACGAGAGTTATTCTATTTATATGTATTTGTTATTAAAATATTAAAATAAAAAAATAAAAACCGCCTAGTCTCCGCCTAGGCGCTAGTCCTCGGATCACCGCCAGACTAACGCTTAGCGTTTTTTAGAACATTGATTATTACAAAGTCTAAGTATCTATTACCGGTAATTATTGGACCATAGCGGAAATTTAGTCTGCACATACATCACAACATCGGATTTGGGAGGATTCCGAGGAAGATTAGAATCGAGGACTCAGGGAGTAACTCCCAAGAGCGGAATTTCTATTGGAAATTTTGTGATTTAAAATTAAAATTTATTTGATTTGTTTCTATATTTATTATGTGGGTTCTTTTTAATATTATGTTTATTATCTAATTTATGTTTTAACAGTTTTCATATTAATATGTAATGATTATTTGACCGTTATATGGTTTATAAGGCTATTTATGGTGATCGGAAAGTGTGGCGTGTATAAGGGTGCATGGCTAGAGTTGGAAGACATGGTTGGAAGATAAGTGGTTGGATAACATATAAATGTGGGCAAACAGACATGTGTGAGATTATGGTGATCGGAAAGTGTGGCCTGTATAAGGGTGCATGGCTAGAGTTGGAAGACATGGTTAGAAGATAAGTGGTTGGATTACATATCAATGTGGGCAAACAGACGTGTGAGATTATTTGTGGGATCAGTTGTGAGTGATAATCCACCATAGTGTAACCACTCAAGCACATCACCCAATCCACCTAAAGTCCTCTTATATATATTATATAATATCAGATTTGCTCACCTAAGGGACAGTTTTAAGGGACTGTGAGGGACAAATGCATCTCAACCACATGTATTAAATATAAAAGCAGAAATTATAACAACTTAAAACTATGTATTTATTTTCAGCCGTCAGATTCACTTGTCTCTCACAGTCCCTTAAAAACTGTCATTTAGGTGAGCAAGTAATATATTTATTTTAAGTATATACCGTTTTGGGTGCGCGGATGATTAAAGTTTAATGGAGCTTCTTAGCTACATGATGGAGCTTGAAGAGTTGTTGTATCTTTAGAGAAGTTTGTCATTCAACGATGTACAACAGAGGACGAATCTTCTCTTAGGATAGTGTGCTTGCACGCCTCAACTCGATATGTTTTCCTATATAAAAATCTACATATTATTGTATGGGCTAAATACAAATTACTACTATGTGGTTTAGGTCCAAAATCAATTCAGTCCCTGAACTTCTAATTTCATCAAAAACACCCCTGCACTTTCAATTTTGATCTAATAGGTCCAATTTGTTAGTTTTCCGACAATTGAGTTATTTAACTTGTTAATGTGGCTCATATGTGGCCTATGTTTTATGACGTGGTGTCGAGGTGGTCTGCATAGTCAATTTATGAGTGAGTCCTACTATTAAAAATAAATAGTTTTTCAACAAATAATCCAACTATAACTTGAACTTATATCAGAATATTAATGAATTGGACCTATTAGATCAAAATTGAAAGTGCAGTGGTGTTTTTGATGAAATTAGAAGTCCAGGGACTGAATTGATTTTGGACCTAAACCACATGGTACTAACTAGTATTTAGCCCTTATTGTATTATCTTACTTTCTTTTGTTTTCTTATCTATATTATTATTGATATTTGTCAAGATATTATTATATTATTGTCAGTTTTAATTTTACAGGAATTTCATCCCATATTTTTTTGGGGAAATGATCATTTACCCAATTTTAGCTTAAAGATTGCCTACTTACCCAAACACCCTAAAAGATTGTCCACTTACCCAAACACACTAAGAGATTATTTCCCTAATACCCAATTAAGTATTTTTTTTATTTATTTTTGAGACAATTTTGCCCTATCCTTCTTTGTTACTTAGTGAGAGAAGTCATTGGAGACCTTGCCGGACTCTGGTGACCAGTGGCCGGCCGGGGACTCCGATGATGGGACACCGGCGACTGGTGACGGGAACCCCACTACCGGATACCGGAATCCCGAATTCGGTCGCTGGGCTAGTGACTGGATTCCGGCGTCTGAATTTATTGCCCCCTAATAATACCTAGTAACTATATTATTGCCCCCCAATAATCATATTATGGCCTCCCAATACTCTTTTTATTGCCTTCCAATACTCTTTTTATTGCCTCTCAATAATCATATTATTGGCCCCAAGAATCATATTATTGCTCTCAAGTGAATTGTATAAACTCCCAAAACCAAAATTAATACACTACAGACACAATTGATCAATTTATATGTTCAATTGTACACGTAATTTTTTTTGTTCATTCCTCATTCTTGGAGCTCACAGTATACCAGAAAAAAAAAAAAAAAAAAAAAGTGCTCTGGGCACCCACCGGAGTGTGAGGCCGGCTGGTTTTTTGGCCGGTGCTTCCTCGGCTGCTGTCTGGGGTCATGATCGGATTGGGTAGCGGAAGATGCGACCAGTTGGGTTAGAGGACTAGCCGGTGATTGGCTTATCTCAGGTATGGCTCCGAGCGGTGGAGAAACCAGAGTGATGGATGTGCAGAATTCAAGTTTTGGATTGACCCGGAGGCGAGATTCGCTTTGTTTCGGGTTTTCACTGAGGTGGTGGCTTCCTTGATCTGTTGCCTGTGCTCACTAGGTTCTTGCCTCCGAAAATGGATGTACTTGCAGATCGATCAGAGTCCTATTCGAAGCAACAAGGTGATTGAGGCGTCTGGTTCTACAGGATCCGATTCGGATCCTCTCGGTTCGAATCTGATCACTGCCGGATGTTGAACTTCTCTGAAAGTCACCAAATAACTGTGGCCTCACCGCTTCGTCATCATCGCCAACCCCACTGTGATATCGCCGGCGCCTACAGAAGTCGAAATCATAGTGGAATTTGAGAGAGAGTGAGAGAGAGTCTGAGACGAGTTGAGAGAAAGAGAGAGAGAAATCGGTTGGGGGGGGGGAGGAGAGAGAGAGAATAGATCTAAGAGGGGAGGGGGAGATATATATATATATATATATATAAGTGTAATTTATTAATTAAAATGAGGGCAATATTGTCAATAGATGTTAGATCGGATAAATGAGAGTATAAAACTCTTAGTGGAGTAAGTAGATAATTTTTAGGCTAAAATTAGGTAAGTGGTCACGACTAGCCGGTGATCGGCTTATCTCAGGTATGGCTCCGAGCGGTGGAGAAACCAGAGTGGTGAATGTGCAGAATTCGAGTTTTGGATTGACCCAGAGGCGAGATTCGCTTTGTTTCGGATTTTCACTGAGGCGGTGGCTTCCTTGATCTGTTGCATGTGCTCGCTAGGTTCTTGCCTCCGAAAATGGATGTACTTGCAGATCGATCAGAGTCCTATTCGAAGCAACAAGGTGATTGAGGCGTCTGGTTCTGCAGGATCCGATTCGGATCCTCTCGGTTCGAATCTGATCACTGCCGGATGTTGAACTTCTCTGAAAGTCACCAAACAACTGTGGCCTCACCGCTTCGTCATCATCGCCAACCCCACTGTGATGTCGCCCGCGCCTACAGAAGTCGAAATCATAGTGGAATTTGAGAGAGAGAGAGAGAGAGAGAGAGAGTCTAAGACGAGTTGAGAGAGGGAAAGCGAGAGAGAGTGAGACAGAGTCTGAGACGAGTTCAGAGAAAGAGAGAGAGAAATCGGTGGGGGGGGGGGGGGGGGGAGGAGGAGAGAGAGAATAGATCGAAGAGGGGAGGGGGGAGATATATATATATATATATAAGTGTAATTTATTAATTAAAATGAGGGCAATATTGTCAATAGATGTTAGATAGGATAAATGAGAGTTAGGCCTCATCAAAAGCCCGCGGATCAAGTGGGCCGATGGAGGCCCGCAGGGCTTTTGGCCCGGCCCGGCCCGTAAAAAAACCCGCAAAAGCCCGCCTTGGTGGGCCGATGGAGGCCCGCAAAAACCCGGCCCGGCCTGTAAAAGCCCACTAGGCCCGGCCCGTAAAAGCCCGCAAAATATTATATATATATATATGTGTGTGTGTGTGTGTGTGTGTGTGTGTGTGTGTGTGTGTTATATATATATAGATATATCTATATGTGTGTGTGTGTTTATAAATATATATATATATATATAGACACATATAGATATATATTTGTGTGTGTGTTTATATAGATATATATATATATATATATGACTATATATATATATATCAATATATCATATATGTGTGTGTGTGTTTATATATATATATATATATAGAGAGAGAGAGAGAGAGAGATATATATATATATAGAGAGATATATATATATATATATGTGCGTGTGTGTTTATATATATATATATATATATATATTAATATATATGTGTGTGTGTATAGATAGAGAGAGAGATATATATATATATATATTGTGTGTGTGTGTGTGTGTGTGTGTGGAAGTTCTTATACTATTATACTTCTATATAAAATATGTGCATATATATATTCTACATATCGGTTGACCAATCCGATCGGATTCAAAAATATGGTGAAATTGGCTAAATTTTTACCACACTCATAATTTATTGTAATAAACTCATCCAACGGTCGGTTTTTCCATTTTCTTTGAATTGATAGGGGTTGCTCTTTGGAGTGTATGATATATAAATATAGGTTTATAAGAGTAACTACGTTTGACCTAATTGATCGAATTTGAAATGAGAACCAAATTGGCTGAATTTTCTACAACCACCATAAAACATTACAATCTCTCCATCGAGCGGTTGGTTTCTCCGAATTCATTTTCTACTTCATGGTTGCTTTAGAATGAACCTAAACAATTTAAATGCAATGTATAAGTCATACAACTATAGGAATAAAATTGGTATAGACCAATGTTTTTGTAATTAAAATTAATTTTTTTTATCTTATATCCACGCACATCCATTGATGGAATATATACAAATGTGATGTGAAAAAATAAGCACGTTTCGCAGTTGTCACGGCATCGGTCAACCAATAAAACATATAAGTGATTACGGTTGACCAATCCGATCGGATTCGAAAATATGGTGAAATTGGCTAAATTTTTTACCACACTCATAATTTATTGTAATAAACTCATCCAACGGTCGGTTTTTCCATTTTCTTTGAATTGATAGGGGTTGCTCTTTAGAGTGTATGATATATAAATATAGATTTATATGAGTAACTACGTTTGATCTAGTTGATCGAATTCGAAACGATAACCAAATTGGCTGAATTTTCTACAATCACCATAAAACATTACAATCTCTCCATCGAGCGGTTGGTTTCTCCGAATTCATTTTCTACTTCATGGTTGCTTTAGAATGAGCCTAAACAATTTAAATGCAATGTATAAGTCATACAACTTTAGGAATAAAATTGGTATAGACCAATGTATTTGTAATTAAAATTAATTTTTTTTATCTTATGTCCACTCACATCCATTGATGGAATATATACAAACGTGATGTGAAAAAATAAGCACGTTTCGCGGTTGTCACGGCATCGGTCAACCAATAAAACATATAAGTGACTATGGTTGACCAATCCGATCGGATTCGAAAATATGGTGAAATTGGCTAAATTTTTTACCACACTCATAATTTATTGTAATAAACTTATCCAACGGTCGGTTTTTCCATTTTTTTTGAATTGATAGGGGTTGCTCTTTGGAGTGTATGATATATAAATATAGGTTTATAAGAGTAACTACGTTTGACCTAGTTGATTGAATTCGAAACGTGAACTAAATTGGCTGGATTTTCTACAACCACCATGAAACATTACAATCTCTCCATCAAGCGGTTGGTTTCTCCGAATTCATTTTCCACTTCATGGTTGCTTTAGAATGAATTTAAACAATTTAAATGCAATGTATAAGTCATATAACTTTAGGAATAAAATTAGTATAGTCCAATGTGTTTGTAATTAAAATTTTTTTTTTTTTATCTTATGTCCACGCAGATCCATCGATGGAATATATACAAACGTGATGTGAAAAAATAAGCACGTTTCGCGGTTGCCACGCCATCGGTCAACCAATAAAACATATAAGTGACTACGGTTGACCAATCCGATCGGATTTAAAAATATGGTGAAATTGGCTAAATTTTTTACCACACTCATAATTTATTGTAATAAACTCATCCAACGGTCGGTTTCTCATTTTCTTTGAATTGCTATATGTAGCTCTTTGGAGTGTGTGATGTATAAATATAGATTTATAAAAAAATTAGTGTCTTTAAAAATTTATTTATCAACAAATTAGTATCTATATATAAATATAGATTTTTTTTGGTACAATATAGTTATATAGATTGTTATCTTTGGTTGTATTTGATCATTATCCATTGAATTTCCAAAGCTTGATTAAAAAAAAAAAAACTTGTGTCTTTAAATATTTATTTATAAATAAAGCCCGCAAGGCCCCCCCAAAAAAGCCTGCAAGGCTAAGCCCGGCCCGGCCCGAAAAAGCCCGCAAGGCCCGCTTTATATGGACGGGCTTGGATCCTTTGATTTTTAATAAAGCCCGGCCCGGCCCGGCCTGCAATTATTTAAAAATATAGCAAGGCCCAAGCCCGGCCCGGCCCGGCCCGTTGACGACCCCTAATGAGAGTATAAAACTCTTCGTGGAGTAAGTGGATAATCCTAAATTAGGTAAGTGGTCACGAGGCGGTGGCTTCCTTGATCTATTGCATGTGCTCGCTAGGTTCTTGCCTCCGAAAATGGATGTACTTGCAGATCGATCAGAGTCCTATTCAAAGCAACAAGGTGATTGAGGCGTCTGGTTCTGCAGGATCCGATTCGGATCCTCTCGGTTCAAATCTGATCACTGCCGGATGTTGAACTTCTCCGAAAGTCACCAAACAACTGTGGCCTCACCGCTTCGTCATCATCGCCAACCCCACAGTGATGTCGCCCGCGCCTACAGAAGTCGAAATCATAGTGGAATTTGAGAGAGAGAGAGAGAGAGAGAGTCTGAGACGAGTTGAGAGAGGGAGAGCGAGAGAGAGTGAGACAGAGTCTGAGACGAGTTCAGAGAAAGAGAGAGAGAAATCGGTGATAGATCGAAGAGGGGAGGGAGGAGATATATATATATATATATATATATATATATAAGTGTAATTTATTAATTAAAATGAGGGCAATATTGTCAATAGATGTTAGATAGGATAAATGAGAGTATAAAACTTTTCGTGCAATAAGTGGATAATCCTAAAATGAGGTAAGTGGTCACGGCCCCCCCCCCCCCCCCCCCCCGGTCCCTTGCCAAAATCAAAGGTTGGTAAAGATCCTAACAGAAACATGAAAGAATGTCGCTTTAGTGACCAAAATGGCACCAAACATACAACATTAGTGTAGGAATTAGTTTCAACTTCGAGGAAACCGCCGGCAACCACATCAAACCAATTCGAATCTTCATTCAAACAGTCGAACACCATCTCCAACGACTCAACATTGAACATGTAGTAGACACGTAGATATGATCAAAGCCCGAGTTAATGGACGGTGAAGCGGACTGATTCACATGAGCACCAGAACCAAAATCAACACTGACGAGTGACAAGATCGTCAGATTTCGGTAATATGAACAGATGAACGACCGATGTCAACTCCTAGTTTAAGGTTTATTCAATTTATGTTTTATTTCAAACCATAGTTCTTTGTGAGAATAATAATGTCACTATTTTTTTTATCAGAATAATATTGTCACTATTGACGATGATTACAATGCAAATTATTAGAAGCAACAATGACTAAAATATAAATAACCATGTCAACATGATCATAATTAACCCTAAGTTACTTTCCTTTATTACATACTTGCGGACAAACCTTAAACTAACAGTTAACCAGACAAATGAAGGATTGCATAATCGTTTAAATGAGACAGACACGCAGAGACTGAAAAAAAGAGCCATCAGTTACTTGTACTTGATCATAGAGCTTTAATTTCTTCCCAACTGCATTTGATTAATATACTCTCCTCTACTTGGTGAGAATGGTGGTCTCGGCAATCATGGAAGTCACAACATAGGGATCCATGTTGGACGCTGGCCTTCTGTCCTCAAAATACCCTGCAATTTGTAAGCACAAATTAGACAGAGGCCATGCTCAGAATTCATACCATAGATCAGAACTAGATACTGACATTCACGTCGATATACAAACACAATCTTACCTTTGCCTTGTTTTTCGGTATCACGACCAACACGGACGGAGGCACCCCTATTCGCCACTCCCTGTTAATACAAATTGTGAGATATTAGTAACTAAACAAGATCTTCCACGTACGCATCATTAGCTAAGATTGTTAATATACCCAAGAGAAAGTGTTGATGTCAGCGGTCTCATGGTGACCAGTCAGTCTCCTCTCGTTGCCTTCTCCATAAGCAGCAATGTGCTCCTTGTGACGCAAGCTCAGTTTTTCAATGGCCTTCTTGATTACTTCAATCCCACCATCATTTCTCATCGACTTGGTACTGAAAATTACAAGTTTAAAAAGTCAACGATCAACAATCTATAAGCGCAAAATTGCATTCAAAATTGACATGAAAATTAAGTAAGGAACTACCTGTAGTTACAGTGAGCACCGGCACCGTTCCAGTCACCCTATTAAAAAGAGAAAAAAAACATGTAAAGAACGTATGAGTAGAACAACAGAAGAAACCTGCAATATTGCTTGTGGTATGTGAACAAACCTTGATTGGTTTAGGGTCCAAAGAAAGAACAACTCCTGCAATTTCTGTGATTCTCTGTTCGATAAACAGACAAACATGATCAACATAATGATTAATTTACACAAACCAAACACAGTGTGGATCTAAACGTAAGGATTTCTGTGATACCTCAAGGATGTATCGAGCAGCCCATATTTGATCACCAGCAGCAATACCTTCAGTAGGACCAACTTGAAATTCCCACTGTTCCAAATACACCAACATCACGTGTAATTACTCCGCAATTAGATCAAAGAACATCACAATATAGGAAAACTTATAGAGTAAATCCACAGTACTCCATTGAATATAAATGAATGTAAAAGTGAGAGTGAGTATATATGCAGGATGGATATACCTGGCCTGGCATAACCTCGGCATTGATGCCACTGATATTGATTCCAGCATAGAGGCAGGCCTTGTAGTGAGCATCAACTATATCACGCCCGAAGGCCTTGTCTGCTCCTGCACCACAGTAGTAGGGCCCCTACAAGAACACCAATTATATCATACATAACAGTTACTTGAACCGAGCCATAGTTGGTTCAATAGAAGCATGACTGGCTTCCCAATTCAAACTCCTCCAAGATAAATTCAAAAACCAATCCATTCATACTGTAGCAGCGGAGCTTATACCTGTGGACCAGGGAAGCCACCAATAGGCCACCCAAGCGGCCAATTTGTATCCTTCTGAAGAAGAGTATACTCCTGCTCAATTCCATACCTAACACAACAAAAATGGCATTCTACAAAGTAAATAAGTGGGCCTCAATTCTATTATTAATGTGGGTTCCTGATCCAGCTCATGCTTTCATTGCCAAAAACTACTAGTCAGATTGGTCGGTCCAAACCCCGGGAATTATTAGGTAGTCCTGGACTATCACGTGGCCCTGTCATGTGGTGGTCTAAGCCAATAACATCACTTGAATTTTGTGAGGATCATGCAAAGGGGGTGAAAATATAAAAGAAAAATTAAATTAAAATACCATAAAAAACAAACACAAATTGTATGCCCCAATAACATCAATCCGGGTCACCATGTGTACTATGATCTGGGACTACCTAATAATTCCTCGTCCAATCCAAAGTGTCTATAAGGATCGATCAACCAAATTATAATTAGTCCATATAATTAAGGTGGGCCTGGAGCAATATCATCTAACATCAAAGGCCGAGAATAATCAGACAACTTAGATTATTGACAAAGACAATGCTTTGTAAACATCAATATATAACAAAGCATGATCACCACCTAACCCCAACATTTGATTGAGATAACTATATCAAGAGTTGGAAAGAACAAGTCAAGAAAATGGGCCGTACAACATTTGATTATCGTTCAAGATAAGTAATATTAGAACAAATTTTTAAGGTTATCTGAATTCAGGCCAATCAAATTGTAGAAAACTACGCATGACCACCACCTAACCCACAAACTATGGTATATTGTCATATCTATGTAATTAAGGAAATCACTAAAGATCACCCGGCATGAATAAAATCATAGCGGTCGGAAACATCATGTAACATGTTGCATATTATGATAATTTATTTTTATGTACTAATTAGATAATAATATAGTATAAAAGTAGTTAGGGTAAATGGAGGGTACCAAGGCTCTTCTTTGGCAACGTCGGGGTGGCTGAATATCTTGGCAGCAGCTGCCCTCTTGTTGGTAGGGATCGGCTCTCCGGCCGGCGTATACGCATCGCATATCACCTATTTTAATGTGAAAATACAACATTTCAGCTTTACTGTTCCGATATGCTACTAACTGGAGAAAATTAACAATTAACACCACATGGTGGTTACCAAGATATTGCTCCCTCTTCTGAATGGGTCCTTGAAAATAGCCTGGGGACTGATCCCGTAGTAAAAAGTCAAAATCGGTTAAAACGAACAGATCAAAGATCATGAAATTCGCTCATAAAAAAAAAGGATCATGAAATTCATAACATGGAATCATGGATGATCCAGTAAAATACACATACTATAAGATCACTTCACTATCGTCCCCTGGAGCTTGGTTTGTGCTCGAACCGTCGTAGTTCCACTTTGGTAGCTTTGCTGGGTCTTCAACCGGCCCAGGCAGGGTCTGAAAATCACAACAACAACGAGAATGAGGACACTAATAATTCGTATTCGTTGCGTGATAGATCCATGATGCACTAAAAGCGAGAGCCTACCCTGGCTTTGCTTCTCAAGTCCGTACCAGATCCACCTATCCTGCATACAGAAGAATAAGAGAGATCGAGTAAGATCAACAAGTACTTGTATTAATAAATCAGTAGGCTAGGCGATGATGGAGCTACGACTTACCATATGTATTCTGCGATGATCTTCTGGGTGGATTCCGAGAGGTTGAGGTTGATGATATCAGAGAGGAGAGACATGGCTGGCTACCTTAATTTGTGTTCGTGTTCTTCTCGGGCACTCACCGAGTGTGAATCTGAGAAAAGCAGAGGAGATAGGAGAGAAAAGTGGGGAGTTTGGTTTTTGTTGGGTGTTTACGTGTAGGTGGAAAAGTCTACTGGCTAATTATAATTAGGAATTTCCAATTTAAAAGGAAGCGTATGAGACTTCCGAGGGATATGCATTGTAAGCGGAATCCCCGATATACTTTGGAATCTTTTATTTATGGCTGGCCATCCTTTATTTTCTACATGAATCTCAACAAGGTTATTTGATCCTACAGCTCATATCTGTATTTATCGAGGTCGTACTTCCTCGGTGTAAAATTAATTCTAAATTTAAATAACAAATTTACAGTATATAACTCTCTCCCAATAAAAGGTAAAAAAAAAAAAAATTTCAAATTCTAATTATTCCTTTCTTTAATTATCCGTATCGTATAACAAAACTTCTCCTTGTAGATTAACTAATGTTCGTTAGCTACCAACAAATTATAATGTTGTGATAAAATAGAGGGGTAATACTCGGTAACTATATCTTATTTGAAAATTGAAAATTGAAAATTCCTACCCGTTTCAGAATTTTGGAGACTTTGAAACCGAAAACTTTGACGCCGCTAAACACCGCTAACGCAGGTAGCAAAACATCAGTCAAATTCTTCTATATTTAAGTTGACAAAAAACAAAGTCCTTCTAGATTAGGTTCAGAATATATAAAAAACCTAGACTTCGACCCAGGCCCAACCCATATCACGTACGCGCCACACCGCCGCATTTTAGTCGGTAAATTTTGAAAAGTGTAGGTCCCGACCCACAGTTCAAGATTTGGAAAATGACGTCGTTTCGGCTGCTGTCTCGGGCAACGCGTAGGCTTATGAAGCCTTCACACTGTCGCTCCCATCTCTCTGCTTATCAGCCAACCACCACCAAACCGAACCCTAAAGAAATCCCTTTGATCCCATTTAATCCCAGGCACCGTTGGATTCCCAGTTATCTTGATTCTGATCTCAGGCTCGTAGCGCACATATCGACCTCGTCTTCATCGAACAAGGACGACAATCGGGTCAGCGATGACCCGAAAGCCCAAGCTTCTTGGATCGACGCTTATTTGCCCAGGCAGGCCCGCCCTTATGCTAAGCTGGCTCGCCTCGACAAGCCCATTGGCACCTGGTTGCTTGCTTGGCCTTGTATGTGGTAAGTAATGCTTCAATTTTGCATTTGTTTTTGCTGTCATTTGGCTCAGTTGAACTAAAAAGGAAGCAAATTTTCAGTTTTACTGCATTGTTTGGTTGGAGCAATAGCAAATTTGGGTTAGTTGAACTAAATAGTAAGGCAATTTCAACTTTTACTGCATTGTTTTGCTATCATTTGGCTTAGTTGAACTAAAGGAGGCAACTTTTTCTTTTTTACTGCATTCTTTGGTTGGAGTTATAGCAATTTTGGGTTACTTCAACTACAAAGTAAGGAATTTTAATTTTTACTGCATTTTTTGTTGAAAACTTGAAGTGACAATTTGGCTTGGTTGAACTAAAAAGTAAGGCGTTTTTTTATTTTTTTAATTAGTGCCTTGTTTGGTTCAAGTGATAGCAATTTGGCTTAGTTGAACTAAAAAGTAAGGCATTTTTAAAAAAAATTAATGGTATGAGATACATGCTTGTTGGTTTGTGCAGGTCAATAACACTGGCAGCAAGCCCAGGACACCTTCCTGATATTAAGATGTTGACACTATTTGGATGTGGGGCTTTGCTTTTAAGGGGGGCCGGATGTACCGTAAATGATCTCCTTGATCGGGATATTGACACCATGGTAATACTCATTGGCCATGCACTTCTTTTGAGTACATTGTCAATTTTCTATGTAGACATGGTGGTCTGCATATGAATATATTAGAGTTTTGAGTGGCATTGGGATCACTTGTTAGTTGCTAGGCTGTTTTTTCAATTTGAAATGCTTAATGCCTGGGGAATGCTAAATTAAATGACTGATATGGAAATTGAAGAGGAGAAAAATTGCAGGGTTTAAAAGTTCAAAACCTTTTGTTTCTCTAGACATGAACTAGTTCCTAACTTTCTCTGATCAAGGAGCTGTAATTCAGGTGGAACGTACAAAGTTGCGGCCAGTTGCGAGTTGTCTTTTAACACCTTTTAAAGGGTTGTGTTTTCTCGGATTTCAATTGCTTTTGGGTCTTGGAATTCTCCTCCAACTGAATAATTATAGGTTAGTACCATTTTCAGCTGCCATTGTTGGGTTCTCTTACTCTTAGCAGCATTTATTACTTATATTGAGAATGAAAACTCTGAAATTATGTTGTGATTAAATTTCCTCAAAAACCATGCCTGGGGCTGGGGCTCTTGATTTTTCTTTTACTTATTTTTCAAATTCCTCACTTTTAGTCTTTAAATCTGGATAAGTCACCCATAACTCCGAACATATGAAGAGTGGGATATTGTGTTGATATTGACAGCCGTGTTTTGGGGGCTTCGTCTTTGTTGCTAGTTTTCTCCTATCCTCTCATGAAAAGGTTGACATTCTGGGTAAGTAAGCCTTTGGTTTTTTTACTTTAACCTGAAGTAAACCTTGGACTGCAGTTTCATGACAATTGACCAAGTGATTGATAAATGGTATGATACTTTCTGCAGCCTCAAGCATACCTTGGTTTGACCTTTAACTGGGGAGCTTTGTTAGGATGGGCTGCAATCAAAGGAAGCATTGATCCAGCTATAGTACTCCCATTGTACATTTCTGGCGTATTTTGGACACTTGTGTATGATACGATATATGCACATCAGGTACCACAAATATGTAATGAATTTATGCACTATTGTTTTCTTCCCCCTCTTCTTGATACTGCATCTTCTAAAAAACAAAAAAACAAAAAAAAAAACAAAACGTCTTTAGCCTGGTCAAGGTACCAGAATATGGAGATACCTATGAAGATAAATAGGATCTTTCTTGTACTTAGATATGGAATGTGTAGGAGTAACACAACTATTTCTATGCAGTATAATAAACGATGTTTATTTCCATGCTTGCAGGATAAAGAAGATGATCTGAAGGTTGGTGTCAAATCTACCGCTTTGAGGTTTGGTGATTCAACAAAGGAGTGGATTACTGGGTTTGGAATCCTGTGCATCAGTAGTCTTGCGCTCAGTGGATATAATGCCGAAATTGGTTTTCCCATTCTTTCTTTCTTTTCATTTCTATTTTCTCTTATATATAGTATATAGATATATTTTTAATTACTGTTATTGGAACCTCAGCCTAATTTTTCCTTTTCTTTCTGCTCCCACACTCAAACTGTCAACCATGGAACAGGCTGGCCATATTATGCACTTTTGGCAGTTGCATCTGGACAATTAGCTTGGCAGATATGGACAGTTGACCTTTCATCCAGGCTTGACTGCAATGGAAAGTATGTATCAGTGTAACTGAATATCTATTTCATTTGCTAATTTGAAAAGTTGAGAGGTGTGCAGTTTTCTTGTTATGGTTTCCGATGGTGTTCTTCTGTCTTTGAAAAAGAAAATATTATTGTGGAGAATTATTTACTCATTTAGTTTAGAACACTATAAGCTTGCCTTAGCATTCTCTCTTGTCTTGGTTATAGGTTTGTGTCGAACAAGTGGTTTGGTGCTATTATTTGCAGTGCAATATTATTGGGAAGACTGTCATCATAGGGGTAAAGGTTACTTTTTAGAATATTTACTCGAGTCCTCTATACTCCCTACTATGCCCTCTTTTCGTAACTACTGTTCATCATCTATTGCTTGGAATGTGACAGCATTATTGATATGGCTAAAGTTCAGATGATTTATGGGGTACTGCTTGTTGAATTTGCAAAGAAGATCCCAGATTGCGTACGCAAACGGAGGTTGCAAAACCATTGCCATGCACCATTCAAATTGCAAGGATTTGTATGTCACATCTTTAGTCAAGAATTGAGATACACATACTTCAAACTGATCTTTAGTCAAGAACATACACATACTTCAAACTGATCTTTAGTCAAGAACTGCGATACACACACTTCAGACTAGAGTACTAGACCCTTTCCATGGGGGTGTTTGAAATTAAATGTATTGATATCATTTTTTAGGGGGCAATATTGTACTGTTTTCCATTGTTGTAATATCATTCTTTCAGTAGTTGAGGATATTGTTATAACTAATTTCAGTACTTTGGTCCTCCCATAAGCAATTCCTAACACGCCTTATATTTATTGACTAACACTAGGATAATGCTGTCTACCATAACTTTTCTAAAAAGAGAAGAAGAGGAAGAGGAAAACATTAACTGTAGAATTCTCCTTCGAGAAAGAAGCTCTGTTAGTCTGCTTTTCATTAATTAGTTGAAGAAAAATAAAATGATATTCAACGTCACAACAGGCTTGTGCAGATGATATGTAATAACTGTTGCTTGTTAGATATTTCTCGTCTCAACTAATAAGTTTTTTGTGGTCTCAACTGGTAAGTTAGTCAGTTAGTAACTACTCAAAAAACTAATTGTACAAACTGAGAATTAGCTAACGCGGCAACTGTAGGTTCCCATTCAATACTCGAGCGCGTTTAAATAGCTTGGCTAATTTTTACCCAATACACAATCCTCTCTCTCTCTCTCTCTCACATCATATCGATTGATACCAAGAACGAATCTACCAAGAAGAAGCAACAATGAGTATTACACCGGCGTCGTTCCTGTTCAATAAGAGCTTGACTTGCGTGGAGTTACCGCCCAACATTCATTCAAGTGGTATGTGGCCGAAACTAGATGCTACTGCTGCAGAATTTGAGTTTAAGACCACGAGTGCTACATTGCCAATGCTCCAAAAGAAAATGCTTATGACCTTCTTAGCCACCCAGCTCTTCCATCTCATTCTCGGTTCTTTTGGCGTCCCATTCTTCGTCTCTCAAATGCTGGTATGTGTTTCTTTTGTCAGAAAATCTAGGAGGAATTTTTCATTATGTTAACAGATGATATACATACACGCATGTACGTTCTTAATCATCTTACCTGCGTTTTTATTTATAGATATTTATCATAAATATTCATGAATAAATTGTCTGCTGCAGGCAGGATTCTTACTTGGTCCAGCGGTGGTTGGCAGAATTAAATTCGACAAAAATTGGTACAATGACTGGATGTTGTCCTTGACAAGTCAGGACATACTTGGCACTCTCACAATGTTTGGCTTCTCCATGTTTTTGTTTCTGGCAGCAGTGAAGATGGATGCAAGCCTGTTATTGAAGACTGGGAGAAAGGCCTTTTACACTGGTGTATTCTCCTTGATAGTTCCCCTAATTGTTGGCTTTTCCACAGTTGGGTTGCTTGAATATCAGAAGGCGAAAATTAATCCGAAAGAGAAAAAAAGAGTGGCATCCGAAACTATTTTCCTGGTATTATCAATCTGTGCAACATCATTTCCTGTCATAGTTTCCCTTCTTAGCCAACTCCGTATCCTTACTTCGGAACTCGGGCGATTAGGATTGTCAGCAGCTCTAGTGTGTGACATGCTAAACTTGATTCTCACTACTATTGCGAGAGCGTTTGTTTCAACCCCAAGTGCCAGAAAGTTTAATTACAAGTCGTCTCTTGTTATCTTGGGATATAGTCTGGCTTGTGCGTTCGTGGCCCGGCCAGCTTTGAATTGGGTCATCAGACAGACACCTAAAGGGAAGCCTGTTAACAATGGCTACATTTTTGTCATCCTCCTGCTGGCCTTGGCCTCCGGAGCTCACAAGCAATTTGTTTTATTTGGACCTTTCTTTTTCGGCTTAGTTATACCAAGTGGACCTCCCCTCGGGTCGACCCTGGCTCAGAAATACGACTTCATGGTCTCGCGTGTGTTCATGCCACTCTTTGTCACCAATTGTGTGATCATGGCAGATGTCAGGGAACTCCGCTTCGATGCCCATTTACTAGTCTTGCTGGTAACTATGTTGGCCAAATTCTTGGGCACTTTAGCACCTGCACTCTGCTGTAGAATTCCTATCAGGGATGCTTTGGCACTCGCTTTCATACTGAGCTGCAAAGGTGCTGTTGAAATCGGTGGTTACTTCGTGATCTATGACGGCCAGGTATATATGCATATATATATATATATATATATATATATATATATATCTTAATTCTTAAATAATGAAAGTATTCTCCTTCTATATTTCCGAACCAATTATGAATCGATATCATATGGATGAATGCAGCTTATCACCGACGGAATTTATGCTTTGGCGATGTTGATGATCCTATTCGCCCATTTCTCCGTGGCATATGCTGTGAAGCACTTGTACAAGACATCGACTAGGTACGCAGGGTATCAGCAGAGAAACGTACTAGGCGTGAGACCTAACTCGGAGCTCAAGATACTTTCCTGCATCTACAAACAAGACAACGTGCCAGCTGTCATCAACTTATTGGATGTGGCTTGCCCTACCGGAGATAACCCCATTGGTCTCAACGTCCTCCACCTTATAGAGATGACTGGCCAAGACGCCCCCATGCTCATTTCCCACCGCATGCAGAAGAAGACAATGTCCAGCTTCTCCGACTCCGAGGACGTCCTCGTTTCTTTCCTTAATTTGGACCGGGAGTACGGTGACGCCGTTGAGGTCCACCCCTACACCGCCGTATGGCCGTCAAAGTGGATGTACGAAGAGATATGCACACTCGCCCTAGACAGGCTCACACATCTCATCATACTCCCCTTCCACCGCCAGTGGACCGTGGACGGCGCCGTTAAATCGGAGGACGAAACCGTCAGGAACATAAACATTAGCGTTCTAGATGGATCACCTTGTTCCGTCGGAGTTCTAGTCAACCGGGGCCCGCTCCGGCAAAACCACAGAACAGAAGCGTCGCAATCACAGTTCAACGTTGCGTTGATTTTCTTGGGTGGCGAAGACGATAGGGAGGCGTTGGCTTTGACGGGAAGGATGACCGCCGACCCGAACATCACCCTAACTGTGTTTCATATCAGTCCCACCACACTGCCTGAAAATGGACCTAACTGGGAGAACATTCTGGACTTTGAGAGCTTAAGGAAGTTCAGGCAAAACAACACCGGCAACGGCCGTTACGTGATTTACACGGAGGCGGTTTCGGAGAGTGGGGAACAAACTGTTGACATGTTGAGGGAGATCGTGCACAAGTATGACCTTTTCGTGGTTGGGAGGAGGAAAGAGGTTAAGGATAGTCCTCAGACTTCAGGGCTTGAAGATTGGAGTGAGTTCCCGGAGCTTGGGATTGTAGGTGACATGCTCGCATCGGATGATTTGGGTTGCAGATCTTCTATCTTGGTGGTGCAGAACCAATGATTCGGCCACCACCATACATTCATTGATTCGTTCATTAGAAAGATGATATCGATCTATTCAAAAAAAAAAAAAAAAAAAAAAGATGATATTGAAAGCTAGATAGCCGGATAAATAGTAACGCTCGTTAGTTCTTGTTTAATTACTAGCTTATTTTTAATTTTTTTTATTGCAAATCTGAGTAAGATTCATACACATGCCCGGGTATTTTGAATTTCTTCATTAATTCCATTTTTATAGCTAGCTAGTCCTCTTGCATGTATTCATCTGTTTGAAGCTTATTACGCAAGAACTTCAATATATATTCCTTGATCCATCAAGATATAATGCCGAAAGAGTTTTTCTATTAGAACCTCCAAATTTAATCACTTGACTTTTTACATCTCCTATTAAATTTGCAAATACTAAATTTACTCACTAAACCTCACTAAAATTCCTTAAATAACCTCACTCATATAATTTGCAAACAAACTATTATTTTTAAAATAAAAGGCTTACTCATTTCAATGATTTAACTACTCTATAAATTTTAATTAGATATTCATTCCTTATTCAAACAACATAAATCTCTTTTTCAATAAAAAAAATTAAACACAATGTATTGAGTTTTAAAAATTATTATTTATTTTTTATATATATATAAAAGTTTAGGTAAGAGGGAGGCTTCCCTACACTACCAGGGCCCTACACTACCAGGGCCAGGGCAAACCTACGATCTCAACCCAACAGGACTTACGAAACTGGCCAGTGTCCCAGCCCAGCCCATTGGCCGGTATGGAATTATGTAGGACATTTTCTAGATTGCATGCCCACCAAATGAGAGATTGTTGGTAGCGGAGATCGAACTTGTGTGGGTTTACACCTCAAGTCCATCCTTGCCAACTGAACCAACTCTTATTGGCTTTAAAAATTAATTTTTAATCAACAAGAAAATAACATGAACTATTATGTAGTTTTTTTTTTTTTTTTTTCTGTTTTAGATGTGAAAAAAAAAAAGATTAATCATTTTTTCTTTATGTTTATTTTCTTTTCTGTACCTCATGATTAGTTATTTAAATATTTGTAATATTTTTTTAATTGCTAGCTCATTTTTTATTTTTTGCAAATATAATGGATAGACTTAGATTCAGGTCATAATATGATTTGTTTTGTTTTCCCTCACCAATATGTGTTCAACATGTATATCATACATTTTTATGTCACATGATCTTAATCATAGTTTTAATTCTTATTAAATATATATGAATGCTTTAATGAGAATGTAGTGAAATTGGAAAATGAAAATAGATGAGGAAAATAATAAAGAATGCAATCTAATATTATTGAATTGGAAAATGTAGAGAAAAATCAATATAATATTTTTCGGGTTGTCCTTAATAGGCATTTTATGATGGACTATATATGTCATTTAATAATTCAGAATAAAGTGAGGTCAAGTGAGTAGATTTGGAGGTCTCAGCATGCCGAAAATGTATGTATTGTGACTTAGTGGTATCTCTTAATAAGTGAAAACTGAAGATGACAAATGATCTATCAAATTTTCTATCAAGCAATTAAATTAAATAAGCATTCCCGTGTGTACTTGATACACCATATAGTCTTTTTTAACGAGTGTATATATCACATCCCAAGTTTTGGAGAATACAAGAAACTTTTTGCTCATATACACTACTACAAAAATTGAATCAGACGACACATCATAGTCTTCTGTCGTCTGATTGATTTTTATTTTTTTGTACGTCTCTTTTATAAAACCGTCGTCTCATATGGTACAATGAACTAGTTCATAAGACGTTTAAGAATAAAACTGTTGTATGACCCTAAAATAATTGAGCGGCAAGTTTCCCACCATGTCTGTGGTGCCAAACCCCATCTCAAACCCAAATTTGTTCCCCCAACATGTAGTAATCGTACGACGAGAAACAATAAAACTGTGGTCTGATTAATATGTTAGGCAGAAAGCAAGGAGATTTCCCACCATCATTTTTCTCCAACTCCCCAACGAGGGAAGTCAAAATGATAGGAGACAATTTCAAATTTAAAACTCATGTACTCAGACTACATTGTTATAAAATTCTGTTGTGTGAATCTTTATGAGGCTTGTCCAAATTCATAGGGCGGGCTTGAAACCCACAATCAGGCAAAAAAAAAAAGGGAACTTTTCACCCAAAAACCAAAACCCTCACTCCTCACTCTCGACAGCTCGCCACTCTCTCTCGACACAAAGCCAAACCAAATCGAAACCCTTACTCTCTTCTTCGACAGAGCTCTCTCTCTCTCTCTCTCTCTCTCTCCTTGACAAACCCTATCTCTTCTTCCACAAACTCCAACGAAAGCTCTCTCTCTCTCTCTCTCTCTCTCTCTCTCTCTCTCTCTCTCTCCGACAAACCCTGACTAAAACCTAATGGGTTATTCGATCTGGGAAATACAATCTCACCTATAACAACCCCCTCTCTCTTGCAATTTCTGACGCCGGTTCTTCGTCGTCTTCTTGTTTCTTTTCTGAGACCTAAAAGTGAAGGAATTAAATTGCGTTTTTTGTGTGAACTGGTTGGTTTGGGGTTTGCTTGTTCAGAGGCTATAGAAAACCTAATGGGTAGACCTCTATTGTTCTTCAGATTTTTCGGCAGTGGCGTGTTGCTTTCGGGGGATTCGAAATTCAGCTATGGGTAACCAAGATTTGAATTCGAACATTGGAGCTGTGGATTTGGGATTGAAGGCAAAAATGTCAAAATTGGGGCTAAGAAGATAACTAAGAAGGTTTCTAGGTAAATTTTGATTCAAAGTTTTAGTCTTTTGTTCTCATGATCTTAGGTGAAGGATGCACAAATTTATCAGTTTTAGATTTATGTGTTTCTTCTTTTCTTTGATTATTTGGGTAGACTTGTGATCAATTAAAATGGCCTTAGAAGATTAATACTGTGATTCTTGGTTAGATTCTCTGTTGAAATAATTTTGATTTGGATTGCTCTGGCTTTTTTTTGCAGTATTCTTTTCCTTGTTTTTCCTTCACAAAACATGATTTTGCCTGTATATCAGGACTTTGGTCTGTAAGGCTGTTCTTTGGTGGAAGATATGGGGGTTGAAGATTTGGGATTTGAGAAGGTCCAAGGACCAGTTGGGACTGTCACTAAAAGAGAGAATTCCGCCAAGGAAAATGGGAAACTGGAAGAAGGGTCAGGCCATAATGAGCCCATAAAATTTGGATCACATGGTGATGAAATGGCTAAAAAGGAAAGGAATGGGGTCAACGGCGATGGAACTTGTGAGAATTCTCCCTAGTGCAGAAGATGAGGTCAACGTAGCTTGTTTTCATCCTTCTGTCGGAGGTGGCCTTGTTTATGGAACTAAGGTAAGCAACTGGATTTGGTATCCTCCTCTTTTAACATATCTATAGCACATGTTTCCTTGTGTGGTAAAAAGGAAACATTGTTCTGGAATTTGCTAGACCAAACATTATGCATTTCTTTGCCAGTATTGAGATCCATTTGACAAGATATAGTGATCTTGATTGATTTTTAAATTTTAGAATTTCAATCTTTTCATTTCATCATAATTTGCCTTTTTCTTTCTTGAATGCATATCCATCGACAGTCAACATCACAACCTCACAACTTGCTCGTTTTGTTTCCTTCTACCATGCTTACACTTTCCTTTTTTGTTTAGTGTATGTTAGTAGTCAAACTTCACAACTTGCTCATTTACTTGGTGAGTTTGGCATGTACGTTCCGGTTTGAACTATGAAAGTACTCTTATATATTTCAAGTTGCTAGTAAACTTTAAATTGCATATGTGGAAGATAAGTTGCAGCTATTATTGGCCATGTTATGTATTGATGTTTTGCTCCAATTTGGATTGTTATTGCAACAATAGTGTTGACCTTATAAGCACTCAAGTCTTGATTGTCTCTGTTTTTTCCTTGTTCTTTTCAATGAGAAAAATTATTGTGTCAACTAAAATGGATAGGTATAAATGCATGGGACAAGATACCCACTTCTCCTTGATCATATTGTTTTTAAATGATTGAATCAACCATTAATTCTATCTTTGGGATGGTGAATCATCTCACTTATTTCCTATGTGTGTAGAGAAGCTGCAACAACTGAGGTTGATACTGAAATCGAGTGTATATTGAACCGATTGGAGAAACAAAGAAATTTGACTCTTGGGTTTGTTTTGAGAGATAAAGAAGACAGTATTGGCCTCGCAAATAATGATAACAAACATGATCAGTGTCCTGATACCTCAACTGATACAATAAGTATGCTTTATTTATCTTAATATGGTTTCTGTCTTTTTGTAGTGTGTTATTGTAGGGAAAACATTAAGTGAAGCTGTGAGTTTTATTGTGTATTGCGCTTCATCCGACACATAGAAACAAACCTTTACAGTCTTGAGGTGATGTTAGATATTTAGAATTAAATTGCAATTTTAGCAAGTGAGCCTAAATTAACAAAAGTTAGATGACATCTCTTGCTAAGTCAGAAGACATATGAAAGATATTTTTATTCATCGAAGCCAACCAATTAACTAAACCCTTAATACTTAAATCAGAAACTTTGTTCAGAAACAAAGGTTAGTCTTTACATTATACTTTGTTCAGAAACATTGTTTAGAAACTTTATTCATTGAGGCATGTACTTACCTGTTTGTAAAAAGTAAAAAATCATCTGTAAAACTAAATTGTGGATTTCCAATGGTCCTAAAAAGTTTGGTTGGCAAGGGAAATATATGGGGGTTTTAAGTGCAATTGATATGATGTTGTTTGTTGCTTGATGACTTACTAGGAAGATTTGGAGAATGCCAATGGAGGAGTTATTGGGAATCAATGAAATCAGAAGTAGCTGATATGGTCAAAACTGGTGGTTGTCTGGGTGGTGCTATTACTGCAGCTCTCTTATTGAAACAGGTATATGATCTTATTGTTCTATTCTCTTGGTTCCGTGAAGTTTCCCTCCTTTTTGTTTGTCATACTGATGCATTATTCTAGGTGCATGCATGTGTCTTTAATTTGTTGCTCCAGCTAAGATGTATGGAAAACAAATATTTGTTTTTGCTTGGTTGTTAACTTTCTTGTTATGTACATCTTACAGGCATGATTGGGACAAATTAAAGAACATGCTATCCTTTCAGCTGAAGCAGGTACGTGGGTCTTCTAGTATTTATGGTTGTCACATATATTCATGAACACACGTGCACAATGAATGATTCTATTTCTTCTCTTCCTGATTGCCTGATTTATGAAGATTCTGTCAGAGTATCCTGATGTAGAAAAGACTAGTGAGTAACAAATTACTACTTTAGGAGAAACCTACCTAGAACTGGTGAAGAGGTTGGATGAAGGTATTCTCATTCACCTGATCATATAGGAGATCCACTCTATTACTATGCCTTTATATTTGTTGCTTCCTTTTGTTATTCCTTAAGAGCCGTGTGCTCTTTACACCGTACACTATCTCATGTACTTACAGTCTAGGCCATTCTGGGTTTGTATGAAAATGGGTTGGATGGTACTAACTGTTGGGGGTTTTTGGGTTGACTGATAATCAAATATGTGCTTTCTAAACACTGGATGACTAGAAGGATCATCATTCACAGTGGAAGATGTGAAGCTGCATCTCTCTTTTAGTTTAGTTTATATTTTCTTTCCTGTAAGCTAGTTTAGTTTATGTTGTTATGGAATTTATAGTTTCATAGAATTTCAGTTACTTTTGTTTTTATGGGAATTGTTTATAGTATGTGTCTTCATTGCAGCTCTTCATGGTTTTACCGAAGGTCCTCCATTTACCCTTCAGAGGCTTTATGAGGTGATCACTTCAACTTTATACTAGGTATTTATGTGATGAAAATATCCAGCAGGTATTCTTCATTATTGTGTTCTGCATCTCATGGTTGACACTTTTCAAGTTCTTTGATAGTTGTGTTAAATTGTCTACATTAGCTACCTTTCTGAAACTGCTATCCCTGTGACAGGACCCGCCCCGACTTTCACCCTGAAATCCGAGGTGGCCCTGTGGGGCCCACGTTAGGGATAACTCTACCAAAAATTTGGCAGAGTCACCTCTAAAATGGACTACCCAAAAACCTGTAAAACACACTAAACACTTCAAGCAAACCAACCTTATACTCCTGGAGCCACCCTGCTCCCAATTACCAACAACTCCACTTTCACAAAACACAAACTCAAAATACTAATCCCAAGGTTATGCAGAGCAATACTACTATACACAGGGATATAAAAGAAGAGTAAAGGATCAAGCGATCCTACACTGCGGAAGTAGTGACAACTATGCCTCAAATGTCATGTACGCCCGACCTCCACTAATTCGCCTGCAAACTGGGCATTAGAAACCGAAAGGCCCAGGGGAAAGTAGACGAAAAACGTTAGCGTGAGTGGACAAAAATAAACAATTTAAAGGAAAAAGGATTTCATACTTTCCCACATTTATTCTCTTTAATAACCGATGCATGCAACAATTAGAAAAATACATTTAGCTTTAAATCCAAGAATTCCAAAACGATAAATCGACTAGCCTCGCTAGTCACCACATTCGAAAACTATATCGTAAAACCGAAATCTCATTTCTCAGAAAAATAAGACCAGCCCCGCTGGCTACAGTGAAAATCGGACTAGCCCCGCTAGTCAAGCAACGATAAAATATGGGGAAGAAGTGTCACCATACAAAAGAAGGGAGCCTTATTGGCTCGGGTCGGAGTGTCCCACACTCTAGAGCATCCCATGCTCTCCTCTACTCGCCTACGAACACATAGTAAGTAGGGAGGAGTACTAATAGGCTAGCCAGTAATATAATATATATATATAACGACCCTGGGTATGGTGGTTAAAAACCGATAAATCAATAAAGCTTCCCCATGTCCACGTATAAAGCCAACACGGGTACGATTCCCAACCGCACCCGGAAATACTCAAAGAGTCGTATAAATTAACAGCGTGTCCCACACGCTAAAGAAATAAGTAGATTGTCAATGAGGCATTCCCAATGCCAAAAATCGAATAAATAAACAAGAATTTATTCCATCGAAATCCCATTTCGAAAATCTTTCAGAAATCTCAAATCGACGATTATAAAGATAATATAAACAGTATAAATCTCGAAAATCACATCGAAAATCAATTCGTCGAAAATCAACATCATTTATAATTTCGAATCCGAGCATAACAACTTAATAACCGAAACTCACAACCGGTATAAATCATAATTACTCGTGAGAATCATTACTTAAAAGCAAATCCATGAGATAATTCGCAATCAACTTTATATGCTCGGAAAATAGGTTAATAAAATAAAACAAGCTTTAATAAATAAATGCATGCATCACTTATTTAAAACAAACGTCCACTCACAGTACTATTGGGCAACCACGCAAACGAGTTCCTTCATCTAGCCGTAGCTCGCGACATTGCCCTGTACACAATTATATTTTCATGAACGGTAATCCGATAAAATAATTACGAACTTAAACGAAATCCGAAAATCCCTATCTCCAATACTTCTCAAATTCAACCCAAATCTCTTCCACAATTCCCATTCCTCAATTTACATATTCCATAATGAAAACGAGGGAAATCCGACCGTCGGATTTCCCATAATTCCACCACAAAACTCCAAACTTCAACAATTCACAAACAATTCCAAACTCCTCCAAAATTCACCAAACTTCACATATATGCTCTATGATAATTATAGAATTTAACTAGCCAGAAATTGAAATTAAAAAGCTACCCTAGCCGCCGCTACCGCCGCCCACAGTGGCGGCGCCGCCGCCACCATCTCCGATGGCCACCAAAATTTGACAGTAGCACCTTCTCAACACACTGATTCAACTTCTCAACTACAACATTCCCAAATAACAATTAAAAACGGCCGAAATCGATCAATGAACAAAAACCCAGAAATCCTCAAGAACCCTAGAATTTCAATTCGTCGATTCGGCATCTACACAACAAATCGTGATACAAGGCCATAGGGGAAATGATCAGTGATGAAAACCGAACCTTCGACGGCGAGATGGGGACCGGAGGTGGCCGGAATCGCCGGAAATCGGCAAAAGTACCCAACTGCCACCGCAGCTTCCTCCGCTCCAAATCGAGGTTCTCCGGCCAAATTGTCGTGAAATACCTCCACAGACGTGACAAGGGGAAGAAACCGAGCTTGGGGGTGGCCGGATTGTGTCCTGGGTCGGCCGGAGGAGGAAGAAACCGGAGGAAGAAGCAATCGGGCCGAAGAGGAAGGAATCGGGGGAGAGGAGAGAGAAACAGCCGGGTAAGTTTCCAAAAATGGAAACTTACCACAGTAACTCGGCTATTTATAGAAACTTACCATGAACAGTAACCGTGAACAGTAATTTTGTATTTCGCTTATAACTTTCGCATACGAGCTCCGATTTTTACGTACCACATATGCACGCGCTCGGTTTAACGTCCTCTACAACTTCCATGAAGAACATTTTCTCAAATTTTGACCCGAACAAAAAGTCAACTTTTAGGGCCACTAAAAGTACTAAACCGAAAGTAAAAGTGAAAGTAAAGGTCGTTTACCGTCCCAATGACTAGTAAACCGGTGAATTTAGGTTCGGGACGTTACAATCTCCCCTCCTTATAATAATTTCGTCCTCGAAATTTCATACTGTTAAAGTAGAGGTAGCACACACGTACTAATCTGCAATACAACATCCTCAACGAAGGTAGTACTCGGATCATAACAAAGTGGGGATGATATCGCACGATCGATATGCAAGTCTGCTTAACTCATGCAGAAACTAACTTTAGATCTAGTCCAAGAGGTGGCCAAATAAAATAAGGGAATCGACATATAAAAAGGAACAGTCCTCAAGTAGAAATATGACCAGTCACTGTAATCTTGAATACTGCATAAGGAATAATCGTCTCGCCCGTCAAGAAAACCAAGATGTGGAAATAACGATATAACCCACAACCAGAATGAACTTCTTTTCATAGTCTCCCAAAAGACTAATCAAAACAATATCTCATCCAATGTTTCCAAAACCTTGAAGCTTGTCGACTTATCCTTGGTCAAATTTTTCTCTTACAATCACAAGTCAACTACTTTGACAACCCCAAAGATTTTACTATAATTCCAACTACTCAAGCAAATCAAAACATGCTTATAGTTCAGATAGCACGAGGTATTGACATCACTAACCATTCGATCGAAATAGTAGCATTCGTAACCTCTTCAATTACGTCACACAGTGAAGATCCACCCCGTTCTCCAATAATATTGTGATAGTATATCAATTCCATACTTAATACCTTTCCCTTCGTACGTGCGTTCATGGGGGTAACCCAACCGCTACTAATATGCCACAAAATAGTCACTGTTAACCAACAAGTACAAAACAATTAACTTAGCTACCCCAAAACAACACTTCCTCTTTTGCCTGTTGTGCACAGATTATTGATCAAATATCATTTACATAAAGATCCCACAATTGTCAAATATAACAAAGGTAGCTTCGAACAACCTATAAGTTCTTAATCATGTAGTTATGGGGCCACTACACATCCACTGCGTTACCCTGATACCTGACTAAAAATCATTGATCCAGCCTTGAATTTATGTTCCAAGTCGACTACGAAAACTCAATTGATAGTTGCCCTGCTGGCCACACCTATAGTATCTCAAACTGGTTAACTAACATTGTCTCTTGAAAACTTCTTATAAAAATAATGTGGTGGAAAACTTTTCTGACTCAATGTGTTTCAAGGAATCTACTAATTACCAACGTCCCCAATCAAAACTGCTAAAATTCCTCACATGATAGTACTTACGGTACGCAACGAGTACCCAGTCGTTCGAAACTCGGTGCAAAGCAAAAACCATTACTACTCACTCTACTCCAGCCCAAAAACTCAAATCCAGGAGGAGATGCATCACTAAAATTGTTCTTAACAAAGGATACACTTCTTTAATAATCATATGTCAGAAATCTGATTAAATTCATTTCGTTCTCACTGTCCTCTAATGCCACAATTGATAATTCTACTTCATATGCCAATGTAATTCTCACAACCAAAAACACCACAATCTGTATAAAGATACTTGACTGGAATTCTGATCAAACTTAAATAAAATAGTATCCTTAGATAACTAGAAAAACTCTCTCTCATAACTGCTCCACCTGTTCCAAGTAGAACATTTCCAACCATCTGTCCGACATCACCTCATAACAATTCTACTTCAGGTATGACATTATAGAAAAGTTCTAAATTCTGTATGTGTCAAATCCTCTAATGAACACATACCACTAATGGACTATCCAACAACACTAGAAATTTCTCCGAATCTGATCCAAATCTTGACCAACAGGAAAAGAATTCAACATTTAGAAAGGAAAAATCCTCAAGCTGAAATCTGGTCAGAGGCAACAATCCCAACAAAATTCACAGCATCCCTTATTTACTCAACAGTTCTAAACATATAGATATGCCCTCAAGCATTAACGAAAACTCTTAGCCACTGCTAAGCAAAAAAAAAAAAAAAAAAAAAAAAAAAAAAAAAATTCGCAAAACTCTCTTGCTCAAAACAACCTGGAGAGAAAGTCGAACAAGAGCCCAAATAGAAAAGCTCAAAGTCACTTAATTAAACAAATAACATTTTGCGTACCCCAGAAACGAAAATCTAATTCCCAAGACAAGAAAATGAGATATCAAAGAAGTTCATTATCTGATGGTACAAGAATCACCAAAAATCAGTCATGTCAAACAACGTTGAACTTGCAAGTACTAGAATATAGCCAACTCCTTTTATTTAACTTAAGGCCAAAACTGATAAACAACAATTGCCCTTACCAAAAAGAGGATAAGATAACCACAAATCCACTCCTCAATCGACACTTGACTTCTAAAATTTTAGTTACAACAAGGATCTCAATGACTTTCTTGTGCTAACCAAAATTGTACCAAAAACTTTCCAAATCTTTTCACCAAGAATTAATTCAATAACATAACCATAGTAGCTCAACAATTAGTACTTAAATATCTATTGAACCCTTGATAGAACATAAGCCCAATCAATTTATTTCAACTCACCTCCTACTTCCTGTTCAAGTTGTCTTAACTTTAGATAAGTAGTGACCGGATTTCACTCATACCAACAACTTCCTATACATTTCCAATTAAAGGTCACCAGGGTGGCAAAGTTCGCTCAATTCCTCCAAAGAAATCCCTTACACATAATCGATTCAAGCAATAATCAATCCCCCAAGGTAGCTAACACAATTCACAAGATCTTTCCTTTATATAATTCATAGGACACCCGTCCAACATCTTGTAGCACACCAAGCGATATCCGGATCCGAACGTGGTCCCACCACAATAATGATCCAATTTCCTCAAAGTAATCATCACTGAAGTACATCACTTAAAACAGACTACAATACCTTCCACCCAAGATAACAAGAGTCTTGGTCAAGCCTTAACTTAAAATATTTCCAGAGCCAACAGAAAACTTATTTCCTTTAAGTTATTCCACCATCCACTAATATAATATCACAACCCATTCGTCCGGCAAACTTCCACTAAGAGTCTATCACAATTCAACCTTCAAGGCTCCGCGATTTAAAACTCAAATCAGATTCCGTATCACAAAGTAATTCCGTTTGAACTTCTAAGAACACCGAACTATGTCACTATCACTATTCCCCAGATTACGTACAACCGTTTCACTCATAAATGGATAAACAAAGGAATCCGTTTGAATAATACCACATACGAAGAGTTGATTCCAACTCTCCCAATTATTTTCCGACCAAAGTCGTAACTCTATTATAAAACCTTAAGCATTCTTCCGATTCTTGCACTTCAAGCACATATCAACTGTAAAAGCCCATTCTTGTTAATCTCCCTACTCGCTACCATCCAAGACTCAGGTAGACAAAACTATAAGTCATGGTATCAAAAATCAATCTCTTTTATTCCGAGCAAAACTATGCTCATACACCTTGGTTAGGTCAACGACCCAAATCGACAATTGTTAAAAAATCTCATTCTACTTACAAGTCTCATTTACTATTATCACTTCTCACTTACCAACATCAGTGACCATAGCCACTTGAAAACACAACCTCTAGACATAACAACCCAGAATAATTATTTAATTTTCTCTATAAATGGTTTCCAACACTGAGGTTCCCAAAGAACCACCAAAAATTTCCAATAATATTTCAAATGCTACTTAACAACCAATCACATCACAAAACATCTTTCCCGAAACTTGGTTCAAAGTCAGAACCACCATTATTACCAAGTCCATTTCCACCCACAATCCTGATTTCCGAAGCAATCATATCATCTAGAGACAGCCCAAAGCTATTGTCGCTCGTCTCAAACACTCAAACACAACTCTAACTCTGATTTCCGCACCTTAATCCCTGCCCCAACAAACTTGTTGGCATCAAAGAAAAGACAACCACAACATTTTCCTCGAATCACATTTCGTGGCACAACTCGAAATTGTAGAGTAGTTTTACTCTACCATCACCAGGGATAGGCGCATGATAGTTAACCAATCGAATACGCAAAGAAAACCCTAGGAGGTCGGCGTACAAGAGGCATAGCACCAGAAGAAAACCAACTAACTTTGTACCGTACACACTTGATGAATACCACAGCACCGAAGAGCACACGATGGGGAACCGCTGCAGTCGGGCCATCACTCGAGAGGTACTGGGCAACACCAAGTATATAAGGTAACAGAATAGAAACGAGTCTACAGAACCTAACAACCTAATGCTTTGATACCAAATTGACAGGACCCGCCCCGACTTTCACCCTGAAATCCGAGGTGGCCCTGTGGGGCCCACGTTAGGGATAACTCTACCAAAAATTTGGCAGAGTCACCTCTAAAATGGACTACCCAAAAACCTGTAAAACACACTAAACACTTCAAGCAAACCAACCTTATACTCCTGGAGCCACCCTGCTCCCAATTACCAACAACTCCACTTTCACAAAACACAAACTCAAAATACTAATCCCAAGGTTATGCAGAGCAATACTACTATACACAGGGATATAAAAGAAGAGTAAAGGATCAAGCGATCCTACACTGCGGAAGTAGTGACAACTATGCCTCAAATGTCATGTACGCCCGACCTCCACTAATTCGCCTGCAAACTGGGCATTAGAAACCGAAAGGCCCAGGGGAAAGTAGACGAAAAACGTTAGCGTGAGTGGACAAAAATAAACAATTTAAAGGAAAAAGGATTTCATACTTTCCCACATTTATTCTCTTTAATAACCGATGCATGCAACAATTAGAAAAATACATTTAGCTTTAAATCCAAGAATTCCAAAACGATAAATCGACTAGCCTCGCTAGTCACCACATTCGAAAACTATATCGTAAAACCGAAATCTCATTTCTCAGAAAAATAAGACCAGCCCCGCTGGCTACAGTGAAAATCGGACTAGCCCCGCTAGTCAAGCAACGATAAAATATGGGGAAGAAGTGTCACCATACAAAAGAAGGGAGCCTTATTGGCTCGGGTCGGAGTGTCCCACACTCTAGAGCATCCCATGCTCTCCTCTACTCGCCTACGAACACATAGTAAGTAGGGAGGAGTACTAATAGGCTAGCCAGTAATATAATATATATATATAACGACCCTGGGTATGGTGGTTAAAAACCGATAAATCAATAAAGCTTCCCCATGTCCACGTATAAAGCCAACACGGGTACGATTCCCAACCGCACCCGGAAATACTCAAAGAGTCGTATAAATTAACAGCGTGTCCCACACGCTAAAGAAATAAGTAGATTGTCAATGAGGCATTCCCAATGCCAAAAATCGAATAAATAAACAAGAATTTATTCCATCGAAATCCCATTTCGAAAATCTTTCAGAAATCTCAAATCGACGATTATAAAGATAATATAAACAGTATAAATCTCGAAAATCACATCGAAAATCAATTCGTCGAAAATCAACATCATTTATAATTTCGAATCCGAGCATAACAACTTAATAACCGAAACTCACAACCGGTATAAATCATAATTACTCGTGAGAATCATTACTTAAAAGCAAATCCATGAGATAATTCGCAATCAACTTTATATGCTCGGAAAATAGGTTAATAAAATAAAACAAGCTTTAATAAATAAATGCATGCATCACTTATTTAAAACAAACGTCCACTCACAGTACTATTGGGCAACCACGCAAACGAGTTCCTTCATCTAGCCGTAGCTCGCGACATTGCCCTGTACACAATTATATTTTCATGAACGGTAATCCGATAAAATAATTACGAACTTAAACGAAATCCGAAAATCCCTATCTCCAATACTTCTCAAATTCAACCCAAATCTCTTCCACAATTCCCATTCCTCAATTTACATATTCCATAATGAAAACGAGGGAAATCCGACCGTCGGATTTCCCATAATTCCACCACAAAACTCCAAACTTCAACAATTCACAAACAATTCCAAACTCCTCCAAAATTCACCAAACTTCACATATATGCTCTATGATAATTATAGAATTTAACTAGCCAGAAATTGAAATTAAAAAGCTACCCTAGCCGCCGCTACCGCCGCCCACAGTGGCGGCGCCGCCGCCACCATCTCCGATGGCCACCAAAATTTGACAGTAGCACCTTCTCAACACACTGATTCAACTTCTCAACTACAACATTCCCAAATAACAATTAAAAACGGCCGAAATCGATCAATGAACAAAAACCCAGAAATCCTCAAGAACCCTAGAATTTCAATTCGTCGATTCGGCATCTACACAACAAATCGTGATACAAGGCCATAGGGGAAATGATCAGTGATGAAAACCGAACCTTCGACGGCGAGATGGGGACCGGAGGTGGCCGGAATCGCCGGAAATCGGCAAAAGTACCCAACTGCCACCGCAGCTTCCTCCGCTCCAAATCGAGGTTCTCCGGCCAAATTGTCGTGAAATACCTCCACAGACGTGACAAGGGGAAGAAACCGAGCTTGGGGGTGGCCGGATTGTGTCCTGGGTCGGCCGGAGGAGGAAGAAACCGGAGGAAGAAGCAATCGGGCCGAAGAGGAAGGAATCGGGGGAGAGGAGAGAGAAACAGCCGGGTAAGTTTCCAAAAATGGAAACTTACCACAGTAACTCGGCTATTTATAGAAACTTACCATGAACAGTAACCGTGAACAGTAATTTTGTATTTCGCTTATAACTTTCGCATACGAGCTCCGATTTTTACGTACCACATATGCACGCGCTCGGTTTAACGTCCTCTACAACTTCCATGAAGAACATTTTCTCAAATTTTGACCCGAACAAAAAGTCAACTTTTAGGGCCACTAAAAGTACTAAACCGAAAGTAAAAGTGAAAGTAAAGGTCGTTTACCGTCCCAATGACTAGTAAACCGGTGAATTTAGGTTCGGGACGTTACACCCTGTCTCTCCTTTCATCTTTCTGCACCCATTAGATGGTTCCCTATTATTTCTTACTGAAAAATCTGTGGTATTTCCATTGATACGGATTCCGTTGATACATTTTTTTACTTGGCTTAGCATGAGTATTTGTTGCTGAACATGATTCCTTTGTTTGTTACCCAGGCTATTGAATCAGAAAGCCAAGAATTGGAGCTCGATCTTTCAAGTTTGGGTGCTGTAAATACCATGTTTGCTGATTAGAGCAGGATCTATCAGAACAAATGGGTATGTGTACTAATTAGAGCTTCAAAACTATGGTTAGCATATGATAACTATGACTCAACATGAGTGCTCATTGCAAGTCTGAACATTTACTGGGTTAACTACTCTTCATTAGTTCTCTGCTCTCTAATAATATATATAACATATATATGTATTTTGTATATATATATATATATGTAGTATAATATAGGTGTTTTGTGTTTGCGTATATATAAGCTTAGGACCAAAATAGTATAAATTTCTTTTATACTTGGAAGAAATTTGGTTTATTGTTGCTTCATGTTTTATATAGCATCAGTTTTGTATTACCTTAGACAGAGAACTATCTATTACTATTGGTTGAGGTTTAATGCTTTATTGTTGTCTGCTTGCATGTTCTGTTGACTATATGTGCAATTTCTTATCTATCTTGCATACTGGATATTAGCTTATTAAGCTAACTTTGGTTTTTATGTGTTGATATTACAGATTCTCATGGCACAAAGAGCAAAGTAAATGAAAGCAAGTGCAAAAAGGTCCTACAGAATTAGTGCTTGGAAGCTTCCAAAGCTAGACTCCAATGAGGCCATAAGAGCAGCAAAACTTGCAAAGCTACTCTTTTATGTAAATTTCTAGATGTATATTGCTAGGAGAGTACTATTAGATGTACTTCTTTTGTGGATAAAAGATTACCTTTGCACAATCCATTTTGGTGCATGATGTGGATTATAGCAATTTCTTCTATATATTGATCAGTTACTGTTAATTTGGTCATTTTTGATTCCGCTTCTAGCATATATAATGCATTGAATCATTTTTTTAGTACAACAATAACCACACAAAACTGTCATATGTACACAATATTTACAATAGCCTCAAAATTAAAACTGTCGTCTGAATGCAAAACAGATCACGGATGCTATGAAAAAACTGTTGTGTGAATAACAATCACATGGTTATAAAAAAAACGACTTCTGAATCGCAATCACACAACGGGTTTTTAAGTTGCCCGTTGTCTGAGTAACGTTCACACAATAGTTAATGCTGTCGACATGGATGCCGAGTTCTTCAGACGACGGTTCTCTAAATCATATTTTATCAGACGGCAGCAAGATATACGACAGTCAGCTCCGTATCAGACGACAGTTTTTAGCCGTCGTCTGATTCAATTTTTGTACTAATGATATATGAACGTATGTATCACTTAATCGAGGTGGGAGATCGGAGATTAGGCCCCATGAATCTAATGTTAGTTAGACATTAGTCAGATACCTACATATGTACGTTGTTATACAAAATGGTTGACGTATTTTTTCTTTTTATCTCCTTCACCGTTAGAGTTGGGGATAATCATATTCCATGTTAATTGACATTATATGTTTGACTAAAAGTTGTTGCCTGCTCTGCATATGTACTATGTATTTAATCACATAATTTCATCTGTCTTAAAATTGTTACCAAGACATAAAACAATCATACTCATATCGTCAATTGGTTATATATTCAGACGTGCTCAATTATTGATCGATTTAAATTCAAGGGTGAAAAATAATAAGATAATTGGAATGTTCATTGTTTTCCATGTACTTTCGGATTTAAATTCAATAAGAATTATGCACAAATGAATACAAATTAATTGACTATACGAACATGACCTAAAGTGCTAAGTTTATAGCACTCTATGAAGGTATGAAATTGGCTTAGAATTTACACTATAGTAGAGTAGAGTTTGATCGAAACAGATTGTATGTTGCTTGTTCATGCTTTGAAACAAGAGGAGATGGATTATTCAACTTCGGGTTTCATGCTTGAAGAAGTAAAAGAGATGAGGAGATCAAGGAAATGCTCACCACATAGTTAATTATACTCCTAGAGAGTGACGGTGATAACCAGACTATACTACTAGAAATTTCCCCAATAGCACCTCTTTGATAGACACTAAAAATAATTTGTGGCTTTCTCAAACAGTATCACACCAATCTTTGACATCAGTGACATAATTTTTGATTCCACTGTACATCAGTGCCTAATGGGTGAATAGAGGTTATGCAAGTACTAAAACAGTTCCAGAGTCATTATAATAATAATATAATTGGGCTGCAGGGTTCCTATGTTTGGGCTGAGTTCTTGAGAACTTTTATGGTGCGGTGCCGAGACAGCAAACCTCTCCTCTTTGATATATATTCACTTGCTTCGACTAAAAACCCTAGACTGCTCTCTGATTCTCTCTCTTTCCGTCCGTCTCTCTCTCTCGTTAACATGTAATTTTGTGAGTTGTCTCTCTCTCTCTCTCTCTCTCTCTCTCTCTCTCTCTCTCTCTCTCGTTGTTCGTCTTTCTCTCCGTCCTCTCCTCTTTCAAAAGTCATGTTATTTTTGGGCCTAAACCAACCTCGAGGCTTTGGTGATTCGAGGTTGGCTTAGGGAGTGGGAGATCTATTGTAGCATTTTCCGACAACGACTTAGATTTGGATCTACGAGGCATCGAAGGCGTTCGATGGAGCAGGGGAGTTGGCCTGAGCCTAGAGCTTGGGGTGCTCGAGGTAACTTTCTTATTTCTCTTCTCTTGTGTTTTTAAAGTTTCGATCTTTAGGCTTGCGTGTTGTAGATCTTGAATGTTTCGCTTGATGGATTTTTGTTTGTGTAGGATTTTGTTGTGGGTTGGAGGGTATGTTGTTTAACATTCATGTGCTTTCCCCCTTCTCACTCTGGACTTCTATGTGCAGGGATTTGTCTTACAACTATTTATCAACAAGTCTTCCCCCATGTCTTAAAGCCCTTTTCTTTACACTTCTGCTCTCTCACTCTACTGCCGAGCCGGATTTCTTTCATTCGATCTCTTTTCTCTACTGCGGAGCTGCCAAATTTATCGAGGAACTAGCCGCAATGGTGAAGAAGGAGTTTCAGAGGTATTAACTTTGAGTTTTTTGATTTCATTTTTACATCTGAATATTTAGGGTAAAGTAATTGCAGAGGTACTTACTTTCCCCATTTTTGTTTTATAGCTTTTAGTTTCGAAACTGGAAGGCTCATATCTACAAAAGGCCCCCAACTTCCAGAGCTCGATATCGCCAGACGCGCGACGCCTCATTGTCCCCTTTACTTTTAGGGCCTTAAGGTGAATGATTAAGGACCATCTATACATCAGTAGCTCTCTAACATACCGGATCTATCAATTTATGACTTTTATGGGTTTTGTGTGGTGGGATTTTGTTAATTTTTGGTCTGGGGTGCATTATAATGTTGTGTTGGAGAAGATTGAGGTTGGAAGTGATGTTATAGAACTTAGGGCTGTCAATGGGTCGTGTCGGGTTGGGTTCGTGTCGGGTCAAGGTACTTGTCGTGTCTCAAAATACAAACCCAAACCCAACCCATTTAATAATCGTGTTAAAAATTTAAACCCAAACCCAACCTATTTATTAAACGGGTTACCCGCTTAACCCATTTAATAAATAGGTCGTGTCGTGTTAGACAAAATGATCATTTAAGGGTTAACAATGTGACCCATTTAACTAAAAAAATGCAAAAATTGATTAAATTCACTAAAAACTCCACAAGACGAAGAATATAAATAATTATATATAATTCATAAATAATTAAATCCAATTATTATAAAGCAAAATATTTCAAATTGTCTAATCCTATGATCAAATTGACCCATGACCAACCCATTTATTAAATGGGTCATGACGGGTTAACCCACGGTCGACCCAATTTTTAATTGTGCGGATTCAACCCGCTTTATTTCGTGCGGGTTTCGAGTCGTGTTATCGGGTCGTGTCAGAATTGACAGCCTTAATAGAACTTCCTACTAGTGGTAGTGGTGTTAGTGATAACATATCCGGCAGCAATTCATACCAAAATATGGCATTTTTTTAACAGTAGTACAACATTTGCTTATTTACCACCAGAGTTGCAGGAACCAATAGTGAAGAAGGTATCTACTAATTTCATTTAGATTTAGTTTGACTTGGTATAGATATGTTCATATGTTCAATTAAATCTTACATCAGATATTGGCTTAGGAGTCTGGATTGAAATTGTATACTGATAAGTTAACATCTTTTGAGTATTCCAAAAAGTAAAGCACTTTTCTAACATGCAGCATTACTTATTTGAGTGTCTTATTACCCTGGAAATTAAATGCTACTGATACAAAATTGATATATTATTGTGCTTTTGTGTGAGGACCTTATTGATCTTGTTAATTAATTAACTATATTTTGCAGGGGTTGATGTTAACTATGAAGAGATAATTGAAGCAACTTCAATTGGCTTTAGTTCAGTGATTTCCAAATTTGTTCGAATGGTTAGTGAACTTACTTTTACTCATGACACAGACAATTGTTTTGAGCAACCTTGCTTTTGTGCAAATACACTAACTCATTAAGGATATTTATGTATATGTGCTAATTTCTCTATCTTGTTTAAGGCGAGTGTTTGGTGCTAATTGTTTCATGTATAAGTTTCTGTATTGGGTAATATATTTGTTTTTGTTCACTTTTTGTGGTTGGATTTGGAGAAGGGAATGATGGACTACCTATATGCAAAGTGTGAGTCTTAGAGTTATTCACTCATATTAATGTTTAGCGTTTCTTAGGAATTGTTTTTCAATGTTGAGTTTTATACCAAGAATGATTAAGAGAACTTGGTAAACTTGTGATAGTCACCACAATTTTTGATAGATAATGCAGGGGAATGTTCCATTTCTCTTATGTTTATTTTTCTCTAATGGTTTATCTGTCTTTTAATATACAGGCACTCCTTGTATCATAGATTGTGTAATGGCAGAGCTTGAGAAGTTGGGTCAGAAATATCGTGTGGCTCTGAGGTATTTTCCTATGTTTTGAACAAATTGTTTTCATGACCAAAAGGGTTTGAAATTGAAAGTGTGTATGCAGATGTGCACTGTTGTTCCTTTTCATTGTTTAATTGAAAATGTGTGTGCAGATGTGAACTTGGTTAACTGTAAAATGTCCCTCCTTTCACAGCTTTTTTTCGCAGCACAGCTTTGCTTGGACATGCTTCATTTCTTAAATTTAATTTGCAAACCTTTGAGACAACTTGTAGTTTAAGAGAAACATCAAGTGACAATTTAACTGAAGTCGATTCATTTAGCAAGCTTTTAGGACAGTCTCTATGTGCAGTTATCTATCAGTGTTTTCAACTAACTTGTACCCGGAGTGTGTCAAATGTTACTTTCCATCTCTAGTCTTTTCAATAAGTATTTATCCACATATGAATTAATGTTGTGTTCAGTGTTAAGAGTTTTCTTGGTCTGGAGTTGGGATGGTTTGGGAAGTTACTATAATGCTGGAAACCTTGACCCAACTTTTTTCATGGTTGCTAATGTAATGCTTATTGCTGTTAATACTTTGTGATGATTTAATTTTTGTTACTTTACAGCTGCAAGTAATAATGAAATTTGAAGATATGTGTTTGGAGTCCGCTAAGTTCTTCCCTGTATTTGATAAGGTAAGCTTGCCTACTTAGTTTTGGATCATCGTAAATTATAATCCACGTTAGTATGAAAAGATCAGAGCAATGCAGTCATTTAAAATTGCATAATTTTTTATCTCCCTGGATGAATGTGGATATGCTTCTGTTTAGTGCTTTGCCAGCCTTTGGTTCTTGACCAATGAGTTAAAAGAGTTGCGCTTGTAAAATTGCAGGTCAAGAAGCTGCAAAAGGTACTGTCTAAGGAACCCTGTGAATCACTGACGAAGCTTACAAGAGTATCACTTCTAGTAGTGTATAGTTTCTTATGGATGTATTTTTAAATTGTAAATTTATTGTATAATACATTTAAAAATACAGTACAAGATCATATATGCACCAATTATTTGGTGCATTTTTTTTTTTAATATAGCCTACCAATTTTGCCACTGTTATCAGTGTGATTACAAAGGTTAAAGACCCACTAATTCCATAACAGTGTGAAGAGCTGCATTGGTTTCTGTGTTCACACTATTTTTTTAATGGTGGCCTTTGTACCATTAGCACCTGCAATTAAGGGGACTGATATCCAATTAGTGGCTGCATAAGGGCTAATGCCCTTTAGCCACCAAAATCAATGTGTGTTGGGCCAAAAGCCACTTTTATAAATTGGTCCCCATTGGGGAAATTTCTAGTAGTGTTAGTTTGGGATTGCTGTGACTTTTAAAAAAAACTGCTACTGGTGTATTGTGAGAATAATCAGCTGTGAATTAAAACAGTTTTGTGGTAAATAATATTTTTAAAAGTGCTGTCAATACATAAAACAACTGCAGAGTGTGTTTTGATCCATAAGAGTTTCTAAAAGCAACCTCTATACTGCTTCTAAAATCTGCTGCCAGTGATTTGTAACTTTCAATTAAAACTGTTTTTTATTTATTTACCAAACACAATAAAATCTAAAATTTTGAACAAAATCTGATTTTTTTAAAAGCGAAGCAATCCCAAACGGGGCCTTAAGTTTGTAATTGCTTTCGATTTTATAACAAATGTCATTTTAAACGAGTATACTCGTTAAGTTTCAATGAAAGTCTTTTTTTTTTTTTTTTAATCCCAAAGAGAGAAATGGAAATAAAATGAAAGGCCAAAAATCAATGATTCATGATGAGTTTTCCATCCAGAATATAACATTTTTAGCCTCACACACTATAGTACATCTTTAGGATCATATTAATTTGTGCGAGTTTCTTAAGGCCACATGAATTCTTTAATGTGCACCATTAGATGACATTAGATGGTTTCTATCTCTTTTAATTGTTTCTCTCTGTTCGATCTTCATGAACGAACACACCTCATCCACTCATCATTCTACATCTTTTCTCTTTCTCTTTGGCCGAGACCTCCCCTTAATTCTCTCACTCCATTTCATTTGTTCTTCACCCATTCTTCTTTGATTTTTTTTTTTGGCGACTTATATATGAAGCTCGCATATAACAAAAAGAGCCAATTGCAGCTGCGGCAACGAATTCAAATTATGTGTCCATCGAGTTATTCTTTTCTTTTTAGAGGAACGATTTCAACTTATAACCTTTACAATATCGATCATTTCAAATAAACGACATGCCACAACTCACCGACTCATTAGTTCCTTTCATATCTATATTTATTATGAAATTTTCACACAGGGCAAAATATGTGATATAATGGAATATTTTGTAAAAAAAAAAAAAAAATTGTTATGAAATTTTCACACACGGCAAATTATTAATTATCCTCATAAGCTGGCAGGTGAGGATGATATTATTCCTTAAATTCTTCCCACTCTTGATTACCACCTAGAAATAGATCATAATCCCACATGCTAGATATATCATAGTCCCCCACCCAAAATGGGAATTTCATTTTTCTGGGCAACATATCAGGAATGAGATGTTGTTAAGCGTCCTTTTCATTTGCATGTCAATAAATAAATAAGGAATAAAAGTCCGGGAATTGCTACCATATTTCACCACATCAGTATTGAATATATCAAAAACTGTCAAATCAGAGGTCACTTCAAAGACTAAAATTAATCGAACGTCCAACACGAATGTACCGAAAACTGATCAATTGCTGCTTGGTTGAGGCCAGCTAAGCTGTGGAATTAGTTGGCGGCCGGTATGCATGGAATCCTGAACAAAAGTAGTCCAGATTCTCTCCACTTATTTTTCCTTTCCTATCCAATTCCTCATGAAGACGTACATACGTAATCTTCTTCCCACGCACTGTCAGATCTAGAAATGTTTGCTTCATAACAGCTTTCAACTGCTACGCTTGAAACTCTCTCGTCCATTCAAATTCCCTGACCACATATATTAACCCCTAGTATACGTACTCAACCATACGTACCCTAGCCTAGAGATCACCTACTTCGTGTACGTACCTAGCCTGACTCTACCGTCATACTATAATTCCTTCAATTCTCTCTGAGGTCCATAATCTAACCTAACTCTATGGAGAGAAAGAAGAGCGATGACTTTGATCAGGATGGAAATCAAGCACAGAACAAGATTTTGGTGGAAGCGGCATTCAGGAACACCCCGGTGCCGCCGTGGACGAAGCAAATTACTGTGAGGGCAATGGCCACGAGCTTTATTCTGAGCATTGTCTTCAACTTCATTGTTTGCAAGCTTAACCTCACCACTGGTGTCATACCTTCGCTCAACGTCGCCGCCGGGTTGTTGGGTTTTGCGGTGTTGAGAGCCTACACCACCGCTCTCACCAAGGTTGGCCTCTTGAAGCAGCCTTTCACTCGCCAAGAAAATTGTGTTATCCAAACATGTGTGGTCGCCTCATCCGGGATTGCATTCAGCAGTATGTTATCAATTACAATTACGTCTCTAATAATCTCTATTTCCAATTCCATTAACAGTACGTATGATATACTGATTCCAGATCTGTGAAGACCTAGCTGGGTTTGTAATTTAACCCACCCGCTTTGTATTTTTTGCCATCTCTAATTTAAGGGTTATTATCACAAATGGTACCTGAACTTATCATCTATTTTATCGATGGTACCTGAACTTCAATTTTGATCACAACCAGTACCTGAACTTTTCGATTTCATTTTAAATGATACCTAAGGTCACTATTCCGGCCAAAAAAAGCCAAATCTAAAAAAATAATAAAACAAAAAAATAAGTTCAAGGCAAGTTTATTACCAAAAAATCATCACTATATATGATCGCAACCCTCGAAATTATCAAAAATCATCACTATGATCGCCTCCGATGCCGTTTTTAGTCGGAATAGTGATCGGAGGTGGCTCTAGGTACCATTTAAAATGAAATCGAAAAGTTCGGGTACTGGTTGTGATCAAAATTGAAGTTTAGGTACCATCGATAAGATTGAGGTATAGTTCAGGTACCATTTGTGATAATAACCCCTAATTTAATTATATAAGTTTAATATAATAAGTTTTATCTAATTGTGTAGATATACATGTATATGACACTGTACTACTAATTAGGTTTGCAGGAGGCTACAGAAAATTGAAATTGAATTTGGAATCATATGTAGTTTCACTCTTTTGGTTTGTGTGGGTGTTGCAACAAGGATCTATATATCTATGGGATTATCATCAAGTAAATTAGAGGTTGTTTGTAAAGTTCTTACTATATGTTATTCATCTTATAACTTCAATTTCTTACTTAGGATTGATGTAAATATAGGTGGAACCGCAAGTTATATACTGGGTATGAGTGGAACGATAGCTGCTCAAGGAGATGAAGGCAACACCCCAATCAACGTGAAGAACCCTCACATTGGATGGATGGTTGGATTTCTCTTTACTGTCAGCTTCCTCGGCTTGTTTTCCATTATGCCCATGAGAAAGATAATGATCATGGACTACAAGTTAACCTACCCAAGTGGAACTGCAACTGCATACCTCATTAACAGTTTTCACACCCCCAAAGGAGCCAAGTTAGCAAAGTACGTAGTGCACATTCAATTTTACATGTGCATCGATGCATCTATTTTGCAATTCAATTTGAATATGCTGCTAATAATTAATTAAAACTTTATACAAACATTGCAGGAAACAAGTTGGCGTCCTGTTCAAAAGCTTCTGCTTTAGCTTTGTGTGGGCCTTTTTCCAATGGTTCTATACAGCCGCTGATGGCTGCGGATTTGCTAGCTTCCCAACATTTGGTCTCCAAGCTTATGCGCAGAAGTAAGTGCGCACACATATGTAATGATCCTGACAAAGCTTATGCACAGAGGTAACTATTTAATTTACATACTGCAGGTTTTACTTTGACTTCTCATCGACATACATTGGTGTGGGAATGATTTGCCCTTACATGGTGAACATCTCTTTGCTTGTCGGATCAATTCTTTCATGGGGAATCATGTGGCCTTTGATTGAGAAACATAAAGGTAGCTGGTACAGTGCTGATCTCTCACCGAGCAGTCTCCACGGTATCCAAGGATACAGGGTTTTCATTGCTATAGCCATGATGCTCGGGGATGGTTTATACCATGTAGCTTACATGCTCTTTGTGACCTTCCAAAATTTATGCTGTACACCTAAAACAAAAGAAGAAATGAAATTAGAGTCATCATCCCCACCGTCCATAAACCCTGCAAGTACTGAAGCTGGAGTAGAAGTTTTGAGTGAAAACTATGACGAGGAGCGAAGAGTTGAGTATTTCTTGAAAGACGCAATTTCTCACTGGGTTGCTTTTGGTGGATATGTTGCTCTTGCCATTATATCCATCATTACCGTACCAAGCATTTTCCGCCAATTAAAATGGTATCATATCTTTATTGCTTATTTGGTTGCTCCAGTTTTGGCATTCTGTAATTCCTATGGTGCTGGTCTCACCGATTGGTCCCTCGCCTCCAACTATGGAAAATTCGCCATCATAATCTTCAGTGCTTGGGTTGGCCCTGAAGGTGGTGTTGTTGCTGGGCTTGCTGCTTGTGGTGTCATGATGAGCATTGTCGCTACTGCTTCTGATCTTATGCAGGACTTCAAGACTGGATACCTTACGCTTTCCTCTCCTCGCTCTATGTTCTTCAGCCAAGTTCTTGGCACGGCCATGGGTTGTCTCATGTCCCCTTTGGTATTCTGGATTTTCTACAAAGCTTATCCACTAGGCGATCCAAATGGTTCGTATCCTGCACCGTTTGCACTAATGTACCGTGGAATGGCTCTTTTAGGAGTTGAAGGCGTTGGTTCACTTCCCAAAAATTGTCTGAAACTTGCAGTCTCATTTTTTGTAGCTGCTGTTGTCATAAATTTGATTACTGAGCTTCTAAAGCGTTATGAGACCAAGTACAGGTTGTACAGATTTATTCCTAGCCCAATGTGCATGGCCATCCCATTTTATCTTGGTTCATACTTTGCCATTGACATGTGTTTGGGGAGCTTGATTCTCTTCTTGTGGCAAAGGATGAACAAACAAAAGGCCGATGACTTTGCACCAGCAGTCGCATCTGGACTCATTTGCGGTGAATCTTTGTGGGGTATTCCAGCTGCTATCCTTTCACTGGCAAATGTGAAACCTCCGATCTGTATGAAGTTCCTCTCTGCTTCTGCCAATGAAAAAGTCGAAAAACTTTTATCT